>NW_028270136.1:5375833-5527500 GCF_056152115.1 Neolamprologus brichardi | reverse complement strand
ATGTCAGAAGTTGCTGTGTAGAACAGAGAGTGAACTGCAGCTATCTAAAGAAGTCCCACACTGTCACATGAAACCAAATAAATAAATAAAATCACAACAATACACTAAGTACATGTCCAGCTCCCTCTGAGAGTTTAGACCATTTGAGTTATTAAATTTTTATCCTTTTAGAATCTTTTTACATTGGTCTCTTTTAGACAATCTAAGTACCTTGTAATTGCATGTAATTTCAACATATTTTATCTTTACAATGTAACTAATATTTACCTGTAAATAATTAAAACAATGAAAGAATGAAATTAATACACTATAAGTAAATTTAAGTACTATGTAAGTCATTAAAAAAACCTAACTATATTTCGCCATCTTACATCAAAGTACTCTGTGCTTTTCGGGGTGTGGCACATATTATGGAGTGCCTTTACTGACTTCTGGGTATTTTACAGTGAAGTAAGTTTAAGCACAGTGTAACTAATTTAAAGTAATTAGTAAGTAATTTTAAGTGGAAGTGATTAAAACTACTTTTTAAGTACAGTAAATGTTATTTTTATATACTGCATAATTGCATGGTAATTTTCCATTATCCACTCAACTTTCCACTTTTTGGGGTGTGGGCCAAATTATGGAGTCCATAGATCAGGGGTCTGCGACCTTTAACACCCAAAGAGCCATTTGGACCCGGTTTCCACGCAAAAGAAAACTCTGGGAGCCGCAAATACTTTTTGACATCTAAAATGAAGATAACACTGTTTATATTGTTTTTTACCTTCAGGCTTTGTGTGAACAACTAAGGTGTGTTGCTTATGAAATCCATGAAGTGCTACAGAAAAAATTACATTTTATTTATGTAATTAACACATTTTGAACTCTTAAAGAAATATAACAAAAGGAAAGACGCTGAACTAAAATGATCCAGCAAACAAAAACTGCTGTGAGTCGCCCCCCTTATATCGCCTTTGTGCTTTTGAAGCCTTCACCTAACTTTTAAAAAAGTAACTGAAAAAAAGCACTATGCTGCTAAAAAAAATGAAAAATAGATATTTGCAAAATTCTGTCTAAATATGTATTTTACCTGGTTAATGTGTGTGGCGGGGCGTGGTCTGCAGCGCCGCTGCAGGGGAGGCGGACTCACCTGAGCAGGACCTGCAATCACGCCTCGCCACCTTAACGTCTGTGCTATATATGTTGTTGTGTTGTCGTGTGTCGGGCTGTGAGCTGAAAAGCTACAGCCGGCTGTGTGCGTACAGCAACCGTGTGTGAAAATTGGTCAATAAAGAGATGCTGAAAAGTGTGTTCATGCAAACATCGTCGGGTCTGCTGTGATATGTTTACAATGAGACTTCTGCTCCTGAACCTCTGCTCACAGCGTCTGCAGATCGGGGCTTTCATATTTACGCAGGACTGTAAGCTGTCATCTGTGAGGCGTGAGCGGTGTTTGTTGTTACCATAGTTCATGGAGGAGAACAGCTGCTGACATAATGTGGATCCGAAGATCCATAATTGGCCTACTTGGGGTTGAAAGTCTCGATAAATGTACGGTGTTTCGGCGGGTACACTGGCTTCCGCGAGTGTGACGCTTATTTTGAGCGATTAAAAAATAATAGAATATAATTTAATTTTTATATTTCAAAATCACAATAACCTTCCAATTTAGAACTACAAGTTAGAAAAAGAACTAACATTAATAAATTAAATTAGGGCCTCGAGGTGCCAGAGGAGACAGGTGTACGTGCTGTGACTGATGACTCTTTCTCTTCCCCTATTTATAGTGACGGCGGATACGTGTGGGGAGCGAGTGTGAGTGCGAATGGAGCTGCTCTCTGAGTCTGTGTCGTAACCCAAAAGCTGCTGAACAAGCAAAATAAACTCAGTTTAAAGTGTGTCAAACCCTGTGTGTGTCGGGTCCTTGCCACAAGTAGCTTCTTTGTTCTCAGCCTCCCTCCCCCTCTTCCAATCCACTCCCAGTGTCACAGTGGATCAGGTCAGGAGACAACTGAGGAAGCTTCGCCCCAGGAAGGCAGCAGGCCCAGACAAGGTGTGTCCTAGGATGAATGAGCTGAATGACTTCCGACCGGTGGCACTGACGTCACATCTTATGAAGACTCTAGAGCGGCTCTTCCTCAACCTCCTCCGACCACATGTACAACATGCCCAGGACCCACTACAGTTCACCTACAAGGCAGATGTTGGAGTGGAGGATGCCATCCTGTACCTCCTGCACAGAGCCCACTCACACCTGGACAAGGCAAAAGGCACGGTCAGGATCCTGTTTCTTGACTTTTCCAGTGCCTTCAATACAATCCAGCCCTGTCTGCTCCAGGAGAAAGTCAACAGGATGCAGGTGGACCCCTGCCTGGTCGCTTGGATCTCAAACTACCTCACCGACAAACCACAGTACGTCAGGCTGAAGGACATCAAACACTTTTAATGCTGTGGCGTGGGTGCGGACATGACAGCGGAGTGGGAGTGTCTGTGTCCCATTGTAAAACCACAGTAAACCGAATGTCAGAATAAAGAAGTGCTGTCACCACGTCCGTGTCTTGTACATGTGTAAAGGGTCCAACTTCACACTGGTACCGAAACCCTGGCGCGATGTCCCATCCCCAGCTCGATCCACCTGCCCAGCCACACGCCCAACCGCTGCAGATACTGGGCCAGATTATGATGGAGACGGCGGCGATGGCGGCGATGGCGGCGATGGCGACTCCTGCGACTCCTGCGACTCCCGCGACTCCTGCGACTCCCGCGACTCCAGCGACTCCCGCGACTCCTGCGATGCAGGACCAGCAGTTGGCGTTGCTGCGCCAGCAAACGGAGCAGCTGTTTGGGAATACGCCCCCCCCCCCCTCCGCTGTCAGTGACATTGCACCGGATAAGGGAGGGGGAGGACCCGCTGGTGTTTATTGAGACTTTCCAGGCCACGGCGTTGGCCTGCCACTGGCCGGAGGAAGTATGGACCGCTCGGCTGCTGCCACTTCTATCGGGCAAGGCTCCGACGGCGGCGCTGAGGACATGTGTTGGGCGGTACTGAACCGCTTGGGCCTCTCCCTGGAGGACTACCGCCGTCAATTCCAAGCCAGCAGGATGACGGGAGGTGAACGGCCGTTTGCGTGGGTTCGACAGCTGGAGGATGCGGCAGCGAGGTGGCTGCAGCCAGGCCCCTCGGCAGGGGAGGCTCAGCTGCTCAATCTGGTCGTCCTCTAGCAATTCGTGGGGGGCCTGCCGGAGGTGACGGCTCGTTGAGTCCGCTGCCACCGCCCGGCGGATCTGACAGCAGCGGTTATGCTGGCGGAGGACTATCGGGTGGCCAACCCGGGACCCACCCGAGAGGAGCCACGGTGCGGCCATGTTCCGATGCCCAGGCCGCCGGTGGTGGAGAAACAGAGGAGGGATGGCGGCCCTATTGGGACGGAGCCTGCAGCGGGGTGGAGCCCCAGGAACCCGTTCCGGCCTCTGCTTTCAGCCGGATCCCCAGCAGCAGCCGGTGTTGCCCCAGAGCCACCGGGAGCCGCACAGACCGGAGGCCGGACTGCTGGAAGTGTGGGCGGGCGGGGCACCTGCGCCGGGAGTGTCCGCTCATGGAGGTGGGGCAGGTGTTCCGTGTTACTGGCGCTCCAGCGCCTGCCCCCGGTCCGGGAGGGACGTACCGCGTACCGGTAATGTGCCAAGGGGGTATAGGCCATGCTTTGGTGGACACAGGCTGCACGCAGATCCACCAAAGTTTGTTTCGCCCCGGGGCATTGTTGGAGGCCGATTGGGTGGAGGTTAAATGTGTGCACGGGGACATTCACCGATATCCCGTGGTGTCACTGGTGTTAAAATTTAAGGGCAAAAAGCATAGAGTGAAGGCAGCGGTTAGCCCGCGCCAGTCGCATCCCCTGATTTTGGGCACAGAGCGGCTGGGGTTCCATAGTTTATTGGGGCAGTATGCGGGGGGGGGGGGGGGGGGGCAGCGGGGTCCTCCACAGAAGACCCTCCGCCTCCGGTAGCGTGCCCCAGGTGAGATTTCCATCTCGAGCAGTCTCGGGACGACACCCTACGCTCAGCCTATGACCAAGTGATGGAAATTGATGGTCAGTGGGAGCACCCTGCGGCCGCGCTGACTTACTCACACTTTCAATTGAGAAACGATAGGCTGTACCGAGTGAGCCGCAACACTCGCACTAACGAAATTCGTACCCAGTATTAAACTCAGTTCTTTGTATTCTTTTAACGGCAAAGAAAAACTCACGGCTCAAAGTGGTCAAACTCAAAAAATGATCTTTATTTTGCATTCCTGGGAATGGAGACTGAGCAGACAGAGACACCAGCTCAGGTCTGAAGCAGCAGCAGCCAGCCTGATATATATATACTTCCTCTAGACGTCACGCACACTTTAAGCTTTGATCAAACACTCTGCTTAGTTTCACTTTCTGTCTCCACCCAGCCGTACTTCTCTCATAGAGCACCATTTTGAGATGCAGCCTGGCGTGACGGTGCGTTCACGGCCGTCCAGGCTGCTGGAACATAAAAGACAAATTGTTCACTGGGAATTGAAGGAAATGCTGAGGTTGGGGGTAATAGAAGAGTTGCACAGCACTTGGTTTAGCCCCATTGTTCTTGTGGTGAAGAAGGATGGGTCTGTACGGTTCGGTGTCACGTTTTGATGCTTATCCCATGCCCCGGGTCGACGAGCTCCTGGACCGGTTGGGCACCGCTCGCTTTTTCACCACACTGGATTTAACCAAGCACTACTGGCAGATTCCCTTGTCTGCAGAGTCCAAGGAAAAAAACGGCCTTCTCCACTCCGTACAGGTTGTACCAATTCGTTACGCTTCTGTTCGGCTTGTTCGGAGCCCTGGCCTCAGTCTGGCGGTGGGGATGTGTGGCGTGGGTGTGGTCTCTGGCCGGCTGCAGAGAAGGGGTGATGGAGCGAGCTCCCGGGGCGGTGCAGGGGCGGGGTGAACAGGTGTGCTGGGATGTGAATGTGATTATGACTCTTTATATGTTGACAGTGACAGTCGGAGAGGAAGGAGAGTGGACGTGACAGAGGAGCGGGAGTGTCTGTGCCCCATTGTAAAACCACAGTAAACCGAATGTCAGAATAAAGAAGTGCTGTCACCACGTCCGTGTCTTGTACATGTGTAAAGGGTCTAGCTTCACAAATACATATTTGTTTATTAGTTGTTTTACCTTGCAATTATTCATGCTCAAATGCTTTACCCCTCCCCAAACCCCATACTGAAAATAAATACTAGGAGCTCCTTTGTGTGTGACTATGTTTCAGTTGTCTTTAGGGTAAGAAATATTTGACATCAAAGGGACATTTTCATCACAACATTATCCAAAAAGCCACATTAAATCCCCATTGCAATCGATTAATTTTGTAAACCAATTAAAAGTTCCATAAGCCATACCGTTTGCATATGGGCTGACAGTCTTCTTAGTTGTCATTACACGGGCTGTTGCATTGTTGACCTACAGCAGGTAAAGAGACAGAGCTTCATTAGGTGTTATACCTTTATATAATTATGGCGTTATTTTTGTGCCACTATTCTGAGCGCACGTAAAAAAAAATTGAGTGCATGTAAAAAAAAGTTTGCAGGTGCAGGTGTTGCATTTTGAGGAGAAATTTATTTTGAGCAAAGAAAAGCTAAATTTAAGTGAACAAAATTCATTGCTGCGTGCAAAATATGTATTTCAGTGTTTGCTATTATCCACACACACACACAACAGCAGCCCCTCTCGCTCAGATTTTTCATTTGCGCTTCTTCGCAATGTGTTGCTCGCGCTCTCAACATTTCTACCCGTGCGCGCTCAACTCTTTCTGTACACCGTTATATTTGTGCCACAAAACCAGCCAATCACAGAATTGGGTGCAAAAAAATCTGATTGGCTGTTTTGGTCTCCAATCAGCTTGCAATGACAAAATGCAATATCCCAGAATGCATTTCGTCCAAAACTCAAACAAGGCAATGGCGGAGGAACACAGAGTGGCAGAGTTTGAAATGTTACTCTGTCTGGGTCATAAAATAAACTTTAAAGATATTTTTATGCGAGAATGTTTCTGTGTAAACTTCAAATACCTGCTTGATTCATCAAGACATCACATATTTGCAAAAGTGCTCTAATGTTTTCGGAGATGCCTATAGTATAGTATAGTAATAGTACAATATATATATATATATATATATATATATATATATATATATATATATATATGTGTGTATATGTATATATTGTACTATTCTTAGTTAGCATATTGTCTGTCTTGTTAATGTTGGTTTATAATGGAGCACTGTGACAAAAAAATTATTTCCCCCAGGGATCAATAAAGTATTCTGATTCTGATTCTGATTCTGCTACTCACCACCGAGCTAACATTGTTAGCTGGCGTTAGCTGAGGTTAGTTCATAGACTGCAGACTGTTAGGCCATTTCTAAATACTCATGTACGTAGTATGTATGTATGTATGTAGGTTAAATTAAAGGGAATGATAAGGCTTGGATGACCTAACTAGTTTGTATCTTTAGAAATATGGCAAAGAGATAAGTGGGATAGATTGCTGAATGCTTAGACACAAACACACCCAGATAAATAGACCAACAGGTATATCGAGACAAACACAAAAAGGGTGACAGTGAGAAGGAAGAAATCCAGAAGAAAGAAATACTTGAGAAGATGCACCTCTATTTTACGACCTTCTACCACGGTGCCGTGTAATTTCTCTTTTGCCCTGTCTGCATCCACGCAATGCTCGAATGTTACAAAACCAAAACCCTGTGTGCAGAACGGAAAGAAACAAGAACAACATGCATATTATTTGGTAAATATAACATAATAAAGAACAGCTTCAGTCAATAGGAGCACTGTCAATGATGCAATATCCTATTTCTACAAACCAAACTCCAAAAATGACGTTGTGTAATATTTATTCATAACAGAACACAGCAAACATGTCAAACGTTTAAACTGAGAAAACATTTTAAATAAAAGTATTGTCTGACTTTTAATTTGAATTCAATGGCATCAACATATGTCAAAGTCTGACCACTGTGCAGCTTCCTCTCTTCATTTAGATTTGTCTGCCCACCGAACACTTTGCCTCAGTTGATTTTAAACCGTGCAGAGATGACAGCAGCCTTTCTGGATCACGCTCACTTACTGGCTTCTTCTTTGCATGACAGTTTTTACTTGCACAATAAATTGTGTTTACGCACAGTGATTTCTGGAAGTGTTCCTGAGCCCATGCAGTGATTTCCATGACATAATCATGCAGTGCTGCCCGAGGACTCAAAGATCACAGGCAGCCAGGAAACAATGAGATATTTGTCGAGATTCTCTTTTTTGTTAGTTTGAAAATATTTACATGTGTTCTATGTTCTATTGTAAATAAAACATGATTCAATGACATTTGAAAAACATTGCATTCTGTTTTTATTTACATTTTACTCAGTGTCCCAGTATTTTGGAACTGGGTTTATTAGAGGAAGAATATGGTGTCATCTACAATGCTTCAATTGATGTAGGTTTGGTTTATAATGAATAGCTGAGTAAGTCATATCAAAATGCTGGAGGGAAAATTTATTTTTGCATTGCAATAGTCATACAAAAGTAATACAATACCAGAAAAAAGACACAAAAGACAGAGAATGGCATAGAATCTATTAAATCTCACTGATCTTCCTCTTTAAAAGGAAGTATAATAATCTGACCCAGTGCAAATAAAGGAGGATATTTTGATATACCAGTATTGATCTATTGTGACTCCAAGGTTAAGGTCAATAAGGTGGTGTATAACTGACTGCAGATATTTTACTGTGCTTGTTTGTTTGGGTATTTTAGAACCTGCCTTACTTACATCTGCTGACAACTTTAATGAAGATATAAATTTCCTTTTCCAGCAGGACTTGAGTTTTTACTACCAAATGGTTTCTTGACCATGTTGTTACTGTGCTTGAGAATCTACAGGGATATTGTCAAGAACAAGATAAGAGACATCCAATCGACAAATAAGAAGAACTGAAGGCCACTGCTGAGGCTTGAATTTCAACAACACTGATCATCTTCATAAGACCAAGTATTGAGTGTATAAGTGAACATATTTCAGTTACATATTTCTCTGTTGTAAATACGTTGTTTTTTATTGGTCTTAACAAATATACTAATAATTGCATGTACTGGATTTGTGATGTTTACAAGCTTACACCATAAATATTAAAATTAAAAATTAAAAGGGCTTAAAATAATTCACTTTGTGCCGAATGGATATAGAATATAAAGTTGTGATTTAAATAATGAAAAAACATTCAGATGCACATGATAGTCGATTGCATTGAATCAGTAGCAATTCTTTCGATGTTTCGTTTTGTGTTTCTTGTCTTATTAAATGTACATAAAATTAGAATCAGCAGAATCAGTTTTATCCCCAGAGAGCTCGTCCACAAGACTTTAGAAAAGTGGGGCAATCAAGTAAGGTCTTTTCTTATATGTAGCACTCAGCAGTAAATTCTGAAAATTCACATTTTATTCATGTAAAGGCCACACTGGCTCCCACTCACTGTGATTTCACAAGACTAATTTGACATTTTCACAAGGATTTAATTTGATGTCAAACTAACTTTGCCAGACATGGCTATTACTATCATTGTTGGGGAAGTACAATCCATTTATATCCAGGTTCTTCCAAGCTGAGAAAGCTAAGAGGATTATTTTGAAGCAGAGATTATTGATGCTTATTACCTAAAGATGAACAAAAATGTATGTACCTTAGAACCGCGTTCGTTGAAGATGATTTCCACGTCTAAAATTTTGCCAAATTGCTGTGAAAAAATATAAAAGAAATTCTGAGTGTGTGTGTCTCTGTCTGTGTTTAACCTTTTTTTAATTAAATTATGAAATAAAAAATTTACAGCTTTTTTGACTTTCCTGTTTTGCAAACATATTACCTCCTAACATCCACCCAGTTATGACATTTTTCAGCTTGACTGGCAGATGTTTAGTGGTAATGCAGTAACTGGCCAATTACTGGGTTGATTATGTGTTTTTTTTTGTTACTCACAAAAAGATAATGGTTTAAAAAAATGTCTTGATGCGTGCTCAATCATCCAGGTAAGTAAATCCCCAAAAATTGATTCTGTTCATCTGGACGTAGCGTTTTCACACTGCGACACAAAAACAGCGTTTTCAAATGTATCCACTTTGGAGAGTGTTTTCAAAACACTGCATTTTCCTCGACCAAAAACGTTGTCTCAGTGTGGACGGAAAGCCAAAACAGAGAGAAAAAGATTGAGAAAGATTGAAAAAGAGTGTTTTCAAACAAAAGTATGTTAGTGTGGACATAAGATTGGGGAAACCTGCAGTCAGCTGAGACTGAAGAAGTCACCTGGATGAGTGACGAAACGTTTCTTCCACTGAAAACGTCCAGATGAACAGAATCAACGTTTGGGAGTTTAAAAAATGTTGAAAACTTTGGGCAGCTCAAATTTTCGAGGATAATTACATCACACCATACTTACCCCAAACATTTGCCTGAGGTCTGGGTCTCTGAACCTGAAGGGGATGTTGGAGACATGAAGTCTCTTTGGTTGGGCCTTGTTGTGTGTGCTTTCAGGTACCAACTCTGTGGATGGACAACTGTCTGTTTGATCTTCTGTTTGCTGAAAAATATAAATAAAAGGACACTACTGAGCAACTATAAATGTACATTTTTAAAATGATAAAAAAATTATAATTTACAGTATCAACACTAAAAACTAACCTTTTTTCATGAAGAGGGAGTTAAACACAATTCATGCCCTTGTTTGCTGTTTTTGATGCATATACAAATAGTATGAGAACAACGACCAGTTTTGCTGTTTCAAAAGTCTCTTTCACTTTGGCACAACGATCTGTATCGTCTGTGTTTCTCACTTTTACCCTAATCAGATCACTCAGTGAGCCTTCCTGTCCTCTGCATGGAATAACTGTCATCCTGGAAGAAATGCTGTTGCTAGCAATGCAATCATTTAAAAAACAAGAATGTGTGTGTGTTTGCTCTAACATTTTGTAACGTGCCTTGACAAGGAAGGTAAGCTAAAAGACACAATGTGGAAGCGAACCAGAGGTTAATAATAAGTAATGATTAAATGCAGGGTGGTGTATAAACACATATTGCCTGCATTTGTATAGCGCTTTACTCAGTCACTAAGGACCCCAAAGCGCTTCACACTACATCCAGTCATCCACGCATCCACACACTGGTGATGGCAGCTACATTGTAGCCACAGCTGCCCTGGGGCGCACTGACAGAGGCGAGACTGCCGGACACTGGTGCCACCGGGCCCAGGGGGGTTAGCATCTTGCTAAAAGGACACTACTGAGCGATACTACTGACTCCATGTAGCCAGGAGGCAGCCTGGGATCGGACCACCGACCTTCTGATTAGTGGCTGACCTGCTCTGCCACCTGAGCTACAGCCACACACATAGTGGGTGGGGAAAAAAGGTGAGTGACAAAGTGCATTATGGGAAGCCCCCAGCAGCCCAGGCCTTTTGCAATAAAATTAAGGGGGAATTTAGGGTCATCTGGTCTAGCCCTAAATATATGCTTTAAAAATAAAAGTTTTAAATCTAATCTTAAAAGTATACAGAGGGTGTCTGCATCCCGAATCCAATCTTTTAATTATCTTAGGAACTACACGTAAGCCAGCAGTTTGATAGCAAAGTGCTCTGTTGGGGTGATATGGTATTATGGGGAGGTGGAGGTATGCACTGGAAAGAAGACATAATAGATGTGTGTGAGGGAATGAGAGGGAGACAGGTCTGAGGGTCAACATGCAAGGAGAACAGATATACCAACCATCCAAAGCCAAGAACAGCGCACA
Organism: Neolamprologus brichardi; assembly: GCF_056152115.1. Lineage (NCBI taxonomy): Eukaryota > Metazoa > Chordata > Actinopteri > Cichliformes > Cichlidae > Neolamprologus > Neolamprologus brichardi. The sequence continues at coordinate 5,516,657 of NW_028270136.1, read as the reverse complement.
AGAGAGGTAAAGAAAAGAGTTCAGGCAGTGTCATGAACTGGCTGTGTGGAGGTAGATGAGGACCCAAACGCAAGCTCACGGAGGCAGGAGTGAACTCAAAACACAGCTTTATTGCTGGAGAGAAAAACCATACGAACTAAACTGGAAACTATAACATATTATACGGAGAAACACACGGCCATGGATGAGGGAGACGCGGACATAAATACACAGAGGGTCAACGAGGGAACTGGGAGCACACGGGGAACACAGCTGACACAGATAATCGTAACGAGACACGGCGGGAGTGAACGCAACATGACGCATACTGACGGGAGACTGTCAAAGTAAAACAGGAAGTACACAGAGGTTCAGATAGGAGGAGAGAGAGAGGGCACAGACATAACGGGCTGGGGAAAACATTGAATGAAACACAAGGAGGGGAGACGAGGGCTCACAGATACACAGAGGGGCACACAGGAGGTAAAAGTCACAAGGGGAAGTCAAGGAACAACTTAACAGAGCAATCTAGAAACCAGGGCATAAATAAAGAACAAGAAACACAAAAACTAAGAATACTGGGCCAACATGGCCCAGGATCATGACAGGCAGGGTGGAGTGGGTGGAGACAAATGTCAGGGGTGATGTGTGACTAAAGGATAGAGCAAGAGTGAAAGCAAAGGTTTACAAGATGATTTGAGACCTGAGGTGCAGCTATGGGATTATATTTAAGTCTTAACAAAAAAATAATCCGAGCAAATTCATTCATTCAATTAAATTTTGCATGCTTAGAACTTGGCAGCCGGGCACACAAAGAAGCACCCGTGCACTCGCAAGTGTCTGCTTTACACGTGCTGCTACAGTTTTACAAAACGAAAAGGGTTGCAAAGTAATTTCCAGTGATGGGAATAACGCCATTACAAGTAATGGCATTACAAGTAATGGCATTACTTGTAATGGCATTACTAACGGCGTTACTCGTAACGAGTAATCTAATTAATGTTCAGCTTACCGCATCATATATCATTTGCACGGTAGCTGTCTACGTAAGTAATCTGGGCGCTACGGCTTTAAGCAGCTGCGCGCTCCCGCGGACGGTGATCACTTTTTGGCACAACACCTGGAGCTAAGGGGCCAAAATGAGTGCTGCTGTTTGACTGAGAAAGAATAAAGTAGTCGTGGTAACCCAATCACATGACCACTTTAAGATGACAAAGCAACAAGGTGATATATGCCAGTTTTTACAGTAAATTGTGTTGATAGGCCACGTAAAACCAGAGTCATGATAAACAAGATATACGCAGCGTTTTTTCCTCAATAGTTTCGTCACTTTTACTGTCTAAGGACAGCGCAGCGAGACCTCTCTGCTTATGAGCAAAAAATAAACAAAACAAAAAACTCCCTTTTCGTGTTGGTGGAAAAGTGTACCATGTCCACCAATCAAAAATGATATGGCAACATGACATCTGGATGTTTAGGAAGAGAGAGAGAGCGAGTTTTGAGATGTGAGAGATTTGTGACGTTTAGCGTGTTTGGAGTGTGTAGTTAATGTGTTGTCTTCTGTAGTTAGTGTGTAGTTAGTGTGTAGTGTTGTGGATAGTTTTGTGTTGTGTGTCAGAACAATGAGGCGACTGCTGTCTCCAGGTAGAAACAGCAGTGACACACCTGCTGCTGTCAGACCTGCAGGTATCAGGCTGTGATGTTTCCTTTATAGTGGACAGAAATATTTGGAGTGGCACAAATAATTTGTGGCATCTTATTGAAGAACAGCTGATTGTTCTGTAAATAGTTGTAGTTATTAAAAAAGAGGGTAAAAGGTAAATGGCTGCAAATAACTTTGTTGTTTGCAAAACTTGTGCATATGATTTTAAACTTGACAACTTATATTTGCATTTAAAGTTATGAAATATGATCATTAAACATGTTTGTGGTTGTTACAGTAAAAAATATAATTTTTTCTACTCTGATTTTATGTTTTTTGTCTGATTTTAGATCAATTGTGTTAATACAGTTTGTCAAAATGAAAACATAACTGTAAATTCAGACACGTGAGGTTGTGCTGATGAGAATGAGACCAAACAAGGCAAAGAAAATAGTTTTTAAAGGTGAAATGTGGAGGAAACATCAAAAGTAGTTAAAATGGGCAATTATACTCTGGACCCCAGAGGGTTAAACTTTTTTTTAACCCTCTGGGCAATAGTTACTTTTCAAGTAATGAATTACTTTTAGAATCTTGTAACTCAGTTACTAACTCGGTTACTTTTTTGAAGAAGTAACTAGTAACTATAATTAATTACTTTTCCAAAGTAACTTGCCCAGCACGTGCATTTCTCTCTCTCTGGTTCTTTTCTTGCTCGCTTCACCTTCTCTCTCTCTCTTTCCGCTGCACTCGCTCCTTGTATCATGTGACTGGGGTGATCAGGAACCCACCTGCATATTGATTACAGGTGTCTGTCTGTATAAAGGGAAGCGTTTCTTTTGTTGGTTCATTCTTCCTGAGCTCCTGGCGCAACACAGCAGTAAATGCTGGCCTATTGTTTACTTTACCGAGACGATCGGGTCGTGTGACTGCTACAGGCAGGCTTCCTAATGACCTCTGATTTCTCTCAGAAGTAGGTAACTAGTAGTAATACTTCTGCGGCCCGCTACAGCGCGGCTGTTTCTCTTTTCTTTACTCCAGCCGTGGTGGAGAGACGCGTTTGAGTTGCGTCCACCGTGCAGTATAGTATATACAGTATATATATCTTTTATAACCCCGCCGACCACTTGGTCACATGAACAAACACCTTCTCTGAAGACTTACTGTGGCTGTGCCAGTTACTGTCTGACTGACAGAGTCTGATCCACTGTGCTCATTGTGGTTCTGGGAGGACTGGTACATATGGAGTGGACAGTCACTGATGGACCCCTGGACCCCAGTGTAGTCCTGTGGTGCTGCTGGGTTCTGGTGTGGGTGTTGATGTGGATCGGCATGTGAAGCTGTAAAGTCAGCTGGAATGGTCTGGGGTGTGGGAGCAAATGGGGCTGATGGGAACGCCTGGGCCATGGACGGGTCTGGGGGAGCTGGTAAGTCCTGGTTAGCCTGTATGAGAAAAGAGACATGGTTTTTACTTCAGAGGACCAACTCAATTTAATTAAATTCAATATAATTCAGTTCAATTTTATTTAAATAGTATCAAATCACAATAGTTTCCTCCTTATATTGTAAAGTAAAGACTCTACAATAATACAAAGACAACAGAGAAATCCCCAACAATCACACATCCAGTCCTACTATATGCTTTAGCAAAAAGCAAAGTGAGGGGTCCGTCTAACACAGACCACTGGAACGAGACAATTTTACTACACAGCAAAAGCAAGACATAAGTCGCCAAAATCTTTGTGTTACTCATGCATGAGGGAGACCTGACTGGAGCCAGATGTCGCTCCGCCCACTTGACCTCCGTCAGACTCTCAGCCAGGTTCCCTGTAGCACTCCTTTTATTGTGGTTACATGAATATGCATAGGTTCATTAACATATATCTTAAATAGGCGTACATGTGAACAAAGGGTACCGTGTGTGTGTGTGGGGGGGGGGGGTCAAGATGTGACCCCATAAAGGACTTCCCAGAATCTGCTGGCCTGGAGGTCCAGCAGTTCATCTAAACAAAAGGCACTTGGACTAAAACAGATATACTTGTGTTTGCTTTACCATAAAACAATAAAAGAAGGTACGACCTCTTCTCCTGACCCCAGGATGTGAGTGTGTATGCCAGAGTGATCTGGAAGGCACAGAGAGTCTTTACAGACTGCTAAGGATCAAACCTCTATCAATATGCAATTGATTATAAATCTCTAAGCATATATGAGTAAATATCTCTAAGCATAAATGACAATCCAATAATATAAACCTGACAGAAAGTTTGAAGCCTAATCTTGAAAGTAGAGATAGTGTCTGTCTCCTGAATCCAAACTGGAAGCTGGTTCCACAGAAGAGGGGCCTGAAAACTGAAGGCTCTGCCTCCCATTCTACTTTTAAATACTCTAGGATCAACAAGTAGGCCTGCAGAGCGAGAGCGAAGTGCTCTAATAGGGTGATATGGTACTACAAGGTCATTAAGATACAAAACCTTTTGAAAAGTAAAATAAATGGATAGTTCTGTTTCCCTTAGGCAGCATCTTTAGAAGACATAGCACATGATTGGAGTGAAGAACTGGCTACTAACATCACTGAAGATCAATGGACTGGTTCACTCCACTTCTGTCTGCTGCAGGCACTACTACAATTTAAGGTCCTGCATAGGCTCCATCTGTCTAAATTGAAGGTTTCAAGGATGTTTCCAGAGGCTGACTCAAGATGTGATCGATGTGGCCAGAATTCTGCCTCATTGTCACATATGTTTTGGACATATCGCCACCTACTGGTCTAAAATATTTAAAACTTTGTCTGATATTTTTAAAAAACAGCTCCCCCCAGACCCAGTAATGGCACTATTTGGTGTAGCTACAGTTAAAGACTTAAATAATAAACAAATTTGTGCTCTGAGTTTTATAACATTGCTTGCAAGACGACTTATACTTCTAAATTGGAAAAATAAACTCCCCCCATCTCATTCTTCTTTGTTAAGACACACAATGTATCATTTACAGTTGGAGAAAATTAAGTTTTCATTGAGAGATCATGTTAAACAGTTTTACCTAATTTGGCAGCCCTTTATAGATTACTTTAATAAGTAAACCTGGGAGGGATGGCCTCCTCCCATATCTGCTCCAAGATTATACACATTGGTCTGGGCAGGTGTATTGTTTTTTTTTGTTTTGTTTGTTTGTTTGTTTTTTTGGGAGTGGGGGTTGTTTTGGGGTTTTTTTCCCTCTCCCCCTCCTTTGTATATACTTATTTAGGTATATAAATGTGTATGTAGACATAGATATATGATTGTTTATATAATGGTAATTATATTTTATGTAAAAAGGAGGGGGAGAGGAAGGAAGGGAAAAAACTATGTCACTGTAAATGAGATACATGCTTTGTTGCCTGATTTGGAAGAAAAAAAAGACATAGCATACATTTACACTGCTATGCAGATGACACCCAGCTCTATCTGTCCATGAAGCCAGATAACACACACCAATTAGTTAAACTGCAGGAATGTCTTAAAGACATAAAGACCTGGATGGCCACTAACTTTCTGCTTCTTAATTCAGATCAAACTGAGGTCATTGTACTCGGCCCTGAAAAGCTTAGAAATATGGTATCTAACCAGATTCTTACTCTGGATGGCATTACCTTGGCCTCCAGTAACACTGTGAGGAACCTTGGAGTCATTTTTGACCAGGACATGTCCTTCAACGCACATATTAAACAAATATGTAGGACTGCTGACTACTGCACAAGTTACACACTTGTGAATCTGCTGACTGTTCTTGTTGAATTCAGTTGCATAAATCCACACAGACCAGCAGGTCAGCTGATCACAGCCTGTACACTAAGAAAACCTGTTGAAGTTCACGTTAGAAATGTCTGTGAGTTGTGATTCTTTTCCCTGCACACATCTTGGGGTTTTATGACCTGCTGAATCTCACTTTAACCCTTGGCTGTACTTTTACTTTTTAGGTGTGGTTAAGTGCCCCTATACAATGTAAGCAACAGAAAATAGTTTTGGGGTTTTTTGTGTACTTTTCCACCCTGCAGCGCAACATTTTGCAGCAAAATGTCACACTTTTTTCTGTTTGGGTGCCTTGCTGCTGAAATGATAAGTGTGTGCCGCTATTGGTGTTGGATCATGTGTGAGTTTGTGATGTCCATCTCTAAGTGTGCTCTCTTAGAATGCCGCTGTATTATAAATGGTTAGAGGTATGAGCAGTAGTGTTGAAGCAGTCACTTTTTAGATGGCACAACTTCACAGCACACAGCGCGCTCTGGAAATAGTTTTGGACTCGAGTATGAAGATGGCGCCTCGTGCTGAGGACTATAAGGCCTCAGAGGCAGAGAAAGACCAGCTGGAGTCTGACTCATCTAAAGGTAAGAGTGAAGAGGCAATGGTTGAAACAGTTACAGGATGGACTTCTCCATATTTTGGTCTCCCACAAAGACTGCAATGCTCTGCTATGTCCCACCAGCCAGAGGGTTGATCCTGGGACCTACACACAATCAAATCAAATGTATTTGTAAGCACACTTAAAAACAACACAGGTTGAGCCAAAGTGCTGTACATAATAGAGATAAAATAGTAAACATATATAATAATTACTATAAAAGACTCGTCATAATTGAAAGCTAGAGAGTACAAATGTGATTTCAACCGGGTTTTAAAAATGTCGAGTGTTGGCGACGACCTAACGTGAAGGGGCAGACTGTTCCAGAGTTTGGCTGCAGCGATCACAAAAGCTCGGTCACCTCTGTTTCTCCGTCTAGTTCCCTGGATAGTCAGAAGGGCTCTACTTGGATTATTCCCACAGAGCAGACAGGTCTGGCCCGGATCTGGTGTCAAGCCGGCACTGCTGGCTGGCTTCTGGCGTGGTAAGTGGTATGTCATCCAGATGTGGGCCAGGCCTGGCATAGATGGCACTGTGATGGCATGCCACATTTGGCTTGATTGTGGTTTGGTTTATGTGGCCCAGGCTCATATAAAACAGGTCTGGCCCGGATCCGGCATCAAGCTGGCACTTCCGACTGACTGATGTCATGGCAGGGTGTATGTCAACCAGATGTGGGCCAGGTCTGGCAATGATGGCACTATTTATGTTCCTATTTTCCTGTTTTAGTTAGAAGACCCAAATGCCATGTTGCAATACTATACTGCTATGGTAGCCAATGTTTCAAATGCAGGTTTGACAGGTTTGTGAGTGTACACAAAATCACTGTATCCAAAACCTAGTCAAAGGAGCTTGCAAAGAAAAGCGTCTGGACTTCTTTAAGTTGCTTGAAGACGTTTCACCTCTCATCCGAGAAGCTTCTTCAGTTCTAAGGTCAAATGGTGGAGAGTCCCAGATTTAAACCTAGTGGGAGTTTCCCCCCACAGAGGGACAAAAGGACCCCCTGATGATCCTCTAATCACCTGAGGTGTGAAACTGGGTGTGGGTCCCAATCAGCCAGAGTTTCAGGTGAGCTCATTGTGAAACCTGGCCCCACCCTATTATGTGATTTCCTGAGGTTAGATGGCCCAGGATGTGAGTGGGCGTTAAGGCGTCTGGGGAGGGAACTCAAACCTTCAAACTCAACTCAACCTCAGGAATTCGCATGATAAGGTGGGGCCAGGTTTCACGAAGAGCTCACCCGAAACTCTGGCTGATTGCGACCCACACCCAGTTTCACACCTTGGCTCAGGCGATTAGAGGATCATCAGGGGGTCCTTTGTCCCTCTGTGGGGGGAAACTCCCACTAGGTTTAAATCTGGGACTCCAGAGTGGATCAACCCCTGGCTCCTCAAGAGCACTTTGAGTAATCCAGGAGAGTAAAGAAGCAGTGTGTAAGAATCAGTCCGTTCACTGTCTGAACAGTTTCGTCATGTTACTTTTGCACTATTATGTTCCGGCACATGTTGTTATTACATGGCTTGATTAAGGTACACATTAGGCTGACATCTGGGGCCAGAGCTGAAACTGTTCTGGGCCAGCACAGGGTCAGCAGTGTGTCTGGCCTTGTGCTGGCCCATGTGTGGGCCACCTCTGGCAAACCATATCTGGGCCACCAAACCACATTGTGTGGGCTGTACCAACTTTGCTATGTAGGCAGTAATACTGTGAGGACTCTTGAGTCATCATCAACCAGGACACGTCCTTCAGTGTGCATGGAAGAAGTTTGAATCTTTAAGTGGCGTCTCACTTGGTGTTGGCTCTTTACAGTAGAGTATCACTTCTTGTTCCTGTTACAACACACAGTAGCTTATCTGTGTGTTGAAAACTTAGTTAATATCTCATGTCATAGTGAAGTCTTAACCTGTAAATAACATTCATAGTATTCAATCACTTGATCTTTAAGGATTTCAGTAGCTTAGTACACCACCACAGTCCTCATCTCTAATCGACAACACTGAAGCTGCTGGCTAAGGGTAAACAACGTATAATTGTAATCACGTTGGCAATAACGACACCTGGTTACATCAATCTGAGATCATTAAAATCAATATTAAAGCAGTGTGTATCTTTGCCAAAACCCAAACTGGACCAGGAGTGACATGTTTAGTTGCACCTTCTCCTTAAGACTTAGAGCTTTTTAGGTAGCTGGACCACAAAGGTGTCAAAGTAAGAAGAGGAAACAATATACAACGAGGGAAAAAAATAAAAAATAAAAAGCAATATATATGTATATACATATGTGTGAGTGAAACTGTATACACGGTGTACACGTAAGAAACATTGAAACAGAAACATTGTGGGGCTGTATACAACAGCAGTTATATAATATAATAAATAAGGGTGGAGGGGCTGTGGTCATTTAGGGTGGGGATGGTAATTCCACATTCTTAAATCGCTGGCTGTCTGAGTGGTGTCCAAAAAATGATCACATAAGAAACTGGATGTCCTGAGTAGCCTCGCAGGATTGGTCTCATCAGCCACGCTCGTTAGCAGCAGCTCCACCCTAAAGTGGAGCACAGGAATTTCTGGGTTGGTTTTAGAGGTGTTGGCAGTAGCACCCAAAGGACTGGAGTAACCAGTAAGAGCTATTAGCACTATTAAAGATCAGTACTGTTGTTTTTTCCTTTAGCATTTCAAAAAGGGTTAAAAAGTGAATGTCTACAATTTTTATTTACACTTTAAAAGTCAGACATCAGAGATCGGAGTGTCCTGTGTGTCACCTCATTCCTCACACACAAACACAAAATATCTTTCAAGGCTGTTTCTTCACACAGGTTTCCAGTTAGGCCTGTCCTTACATTCATTATTTGACTCACACTAGCAGTGACTTATTAACCTAAACACTTATTTAACAGTTCAGATCAGTATTGAGCAATTAATTCAACAAAAACACATATTAATCTGTGTTTAACCTTTACAACATTTAACACTCTTTTCCATCTTTAAGAGTATAATGACGGACATGAATGGACTAAGACATGAATATGAAAGGTAGGATCGTGTGTACACAGATCAAATCCAGATATTAAAACAGACATTTCTCAGTTAACATATTGAACAAACTTATATTTTGATTTATCTTCTTGAATAAGAACAAATAAAGTTACTTAGTTAAGAATAAACTTACTATTAGCAAAAGCACACAAAGAATGAACATATATTGAAGATCCTTCCTGCCAGCAGCACGGACCTTCAAAGTAAAACAGGAAATACAACCAGCTCAAGGCCAGAGACTTGATACTCCACAGAGGGGACACGGAGTACAGAAACATCACAGTAGCAGTGAAAACCCAGATGAAAACAAAGATCAATAATAATAGAAAAACCAAAACACTGGTTCACCGACCCACGACCGTGACATATCCCTACAGTGCAGCACTCTGACAAAGACATCTACACTAATGAAATGTCTTCTTACTGCTGTGAAATCCATTATTGTAAATTTGTTATCAGGAAATGATCAGACAAAAGATGGTTTTCACAGAATACAGTTAAGTGTTCAGTTTCCATATATAAATGGTGAATGGACTGGTTCTTATATAGCGCTTTTCTAGTTTACATAAGCACTCAAAGCACTTTATTCCCACACACTTTTCTATCCTTTTTCTACTGAAGTGCTTTCTATCTAACATTCACACAAATTCATATTTCGATGGACGCATCGGTGAGCAACTTGGAGTTGGTATCTTGCCAGGGATCAAATCACAGACCTTCTGATTAGTAGATGACCTGCTCTACCTTCTAAGCTACAGCCAACCCATATGTCACCAGGAGATTCAGAGTGAGATTAAAGTAGTGGATGAGTTCTTTTACATTTTGAGTCTAATAATAGTGGTGTTGGCCAGAGGGGCCGATGGCGCGATATGGCAGCCTCGCCTCTGTCAGTCTGCAGGGCAGCTGTGGCTACAACTGTAGCTGCCTCCACCAGTGTGTGAATGAATAGTGGCATTGTAAAGCGCCTTGGGTGCCTTGAAAAGCGCTATATAAATCCAATCCATTATTATTATTATTATTATTATTATAGATTAAATACTGTAATGAGGTTGTCATTTTCAGCATCCACATCAATGTTAAATTTACCCACAATAATCATTTTATCTGAGTTGAGCTCTAAATCAGACAAAAAGTCTGAGAAGTCACATAGAAGCTCTGAGTAAGTGAGGAGAACTCAGGTCTTCTCCACTCCATACAGTTTGTACCAGCTTGTTTAACTTTTTTGGAGCCCCAGCCACCTTCCAGCGCCTCATGGACCGGGTGCTGCGGCCACACACCTCATACACTGTTGGCTACCTGGATGGTGTTATCATCCCTTTTCTCACTCACTATGTATTAACAGACTTCTCTGCATTGAATCATATCTGTTATTAACCTCTGTCTCTCTTCCCCAGCATGTCTTTATCCTGTCTTCCTTCTCTCACCCCAACCAATCACAGCAGATGGCCCCGCCCCTCCCTGAGCCTGGTTCTGCTGGAGGTTTCTTCCTGTTAAAAGGGAGTTTTTCCTTCCCACTGTTGCCAAAGTGCTGCTCATAGGGGGTCATATGATTGTTGGGTTTTTCTCTGTCCTTGAGGCGACTTTTGTTGTGATTTGGCGCTATATAAATAAAATTGAATTGAATTGAATTGAATCCATAGTGGCACCTGGGCGGAGCATGTGCAGTGGGTGGCCGCGGTCCTGGAGTCCCTGAGGCAGGTGGGGCTCACGGCCAGCCCGAGGTACTGTGCAGTTGGACAGAGGGAGGCACAGTATCTGGGGTATCAGATACTGGCCAGCAGCCATCACATCCTGCCCACGTCTAAAGACCAAAAGCAACGGAGGCGGTTCTTGGGCCTGGCAGCTTACTACCGCAGGTTCGTGGCTGGGTTCGCGGACCTGACCAGCACTTTGACTGATCTCACCCAAAAGGGTGCTCCAGATCTGGTCCAGTGGACGGAGCCATGCCACGTGACATTTGTGGAGATAAAAAGGGCTCTCTGTAGAGAGCTGCTGCTCCACACCCCTAACTTTCCCTCCCTTTTATCCTGCAGACTGATGCCTCAAACAGAAGGTGTGGGGTCATTTTGACCCAGCAGGTAAGGGGGGTTAAGCGGCCCGTTCTCCACTGACAGACGGGGAAAGGAGTTATAGTACGGTCGGGGAGTGCCTGGTGGGCGGTCGATTCTCTTCTTCTCTTCGTTATCACCTTCTGGGACGCTTATTCGCCCTCTGGTCAGACCACGCGCCGCTGCAATGGCTTCACCGCATAAAAGATGCCAACGCCCGGATCACTCTGCTCTGAAGACAGAGTTTGAAAATGGACAACAATTTGTAACAATTTGTCTTTTGAGTTTTGCTGCTGCATGGTGAGCTCAACAACAGTAAACACTAGTTGGATGAAGATGAACATATGCGAAACATTAAATAATGTATGGGTTACAGCTTGAGCTTAGTGTCTTATCTGTAAAGCAATAAACATGTTAAAATGTCTATTCTGAATGATGCTCTTTCCCTCCACACGTTTGCAGGGTATTTAGCATAGTGTGGTGCCTGCAGCCAGCAAATTAGTTACATCTGAAACACGGTAATTAACCCAGAGAAGCTCAACCTACTTATCACGGTCAGCAGAGAGCAAGAGGCAGAAACACAGAGAAATCAATCAGTGTGTGTGTGTGTGTGTGTGTGTCTGTGTGTGTGTGTGTGTGTGTGTGTGTAATATACATTATTTCATATATGCTTTCACACAGGCAAGACTACAGTAATAAAAGGGGTAACTACTTGTAAAATGTAAAGAAGTGTGCATTTCACATCATCCATCTGGCTAATAGCTAACAGTCAGACACAGCAGCCAGAGAAGAAGAACATCGTATCAAAAGGCCCTGAGTAAACGTGGATATTTGTCAGAGCTGGGAGGGCACCTAAAGAAAGCTCCAGGCAATCCAGAAGAGAAGGACAACTGCTGCCTAAGCAAAAACCCGTAGAGATCTCTTATGTATCAGGAGTCTACAAAACCCAAACCACGCTGCACTAGAAACCAAACAGCCTCAGAACAGCTAACTCGTCAGGCCAGGAGTCTGTTCACACCTACAGGCCAGTGGCCACTGATCAATGGTCTTTGATCAGTGGTTGTTGATCAGTGTTTGTGGCAATTTGTGATCTTTGTCAGTTTTACAATTAATGATCAAGGAACTGACCACAGCCCATTGTTCACCAGTGGTGCTGGTTTCAGTCAGCTGAGACTGAAGAAGTCACCTGATGATGATGAAACGTTTCTCCCACTGAAAACGTCCAGAGGAGAATCAGGTTTTGTAATTTCTGCTGCAGATGTTCCTTCTCCTGTTTAATTTGGTTTATTTCATGCTGCTACTTAATTACTGATTCATTTCAGTTCACTCATCCTCTTTTCAATTCGCTCATCTTTCTCATATTAGGACACTTACACATTAGTGCATCAGGTACACTTCAGAGTTCAGAGTTTAACCAAGGGTACCTACCCAAGAATAACTGCTCTACCACCTGAGCTTGATCAATTGTTTTCCAAAAACTGGTAATAATGGAACAATGACAGTAATTATTCTAACTTCCAACATGTTGGATTTAGAATTATGGTTAACAGTCACAGTCGAGGGACATGCTTATTAGATTCACTGGCATCGACATTTGTCATAGGTGTTAATGTGAGAGAGTGTGTTAGCCCGAGGATAGCTGGGATAGGCTCCACCCCCCTGCAACAGTACAAGCCAGATAATCAATTAAGAAAATGGATGGGACCCCTTTATTTTTCTAATTTTACACCATTTTAAAGATTAGTTGTATCATTATACTGATGTACAAAATTGTAACCAAAAGTTGACGACTTGTTTCCATGAGTTGCAATTTAGGATATAGATAACTGCCTTTTACCAAGGCTGCAACAACAGTACACGTCACTGTAACCTGGAGGGTGCAAAACGAGGTGCACTAATCAGGAGCCCTCTGCAAACCTTAGTATTAGCTGAGGAATATGAACGCCAGTGTAACGACACAAACAGGAAGCAGTTTTAACTGTTTTTGTCTGGTAGTCTTCAGAAAAAAGCCAAATGCTAGGTTCTCACTGCCATTAACCAAAGTCATTTAACTACGGTAATGAAATAATTTGAGATTCATTTTGGCATCCTGAACAAGCTTCGCTCTCCTTTCTGCTCTTGATTGCTTCCTTTTTGTTTTGTCTTCTTTTCTCCACTTTGTCTCCTGTATAACATCTGTTCATGTCTGTCAGGTATAAATGTTGTTAGCATCTTTCAATTACTCTCCATCCACACAATCCTACATCAAAACACTCTCATTATTCCCTGATTTAGTCTGGCATGAAAAAGTATTAACTTCATCACTTCTGCTCACTGTTTTAGGTCTCTCTCTTCTCATTGTAGTAACCAATCCTCAGCCTTTTGCTCATTTTGTTTAAAAAGAGCCTATTTGTTATACACAAATAGGCTCAAATAAATAACACACACGTGCCTAATCTTTGTCAGTTTTACGGTAAACGTCTATTTATTAACAGCGTTTTTGAACAGAATTTGGAGAATTATTTTTGTGTGAGATGGAGTCCTACTCCCAACAAATTTTGGACCATGTGTTAAGTATGAATTTAACAAGAATCAGCTCCAGCTGATCCAGGAGAGAAGGACAACCGCTGGTGATCCTGTATGTGTGGAGTATTGGAAAAACTTTTGTTCGAAACACTGCGTCTCTGTGGCTTTTAAACCCCAAAACACACTGCAGCAAACACCCACTTACATTCCTCCAGGTCTAACTGTCATTTCCCACATTGAAATCCCTCTGCAGGGTCCTCTGCTGGCGCACTTTCCACCACCCCACAAATACACTCCAAGAAGCCTGGGTCCTATGGACTGTTGCTCAGCCTAATTTCCATAGCACCAAACCCCCATGTCCCCTCCATAGTCCTCAGGTCCTTCCTGGTCTTTGTGGTGTCATTGATATTGATGTTGTGATTGTTGTCCTTCCCGTCTGACAGAATCACACGACCCGTGCCACGAAGACACGTTTTTGACCCAGCGGACTGAGATCTGTTCAAGCGGCAGGAGGTAGCGCTCTCCCTTTGGGCTTAGAAGCTTAAGGAGAAACAGCCTGGAGCGAGAGCACATCTTCAAGGGAACTCGCCTGGCTCTGGGCGGGCCTCGGAGACGCCGCGTTCTCCCACCTGCTGCCTCACCTGCACCAGAGCATCTGCCGCGGAGAGTGGGCGTTACTCGCCACGCTTCAGCGACTCCCTCTTTTGCCGCTCCGCTCCTCACTCACACACCACCCGCCTCATTCACCGGACCGTCAACCTCGCTGTGCCGCAACGGCTCCGCCTCCCACCTCGGCTCTATGGAGGCTCCATTGCTCAGCGCGCCTGCTGCTACAGCTCAGCGGAGGCAAGGCTCACGCTGCCTTCGCATTTCCTGTGTGGAGCAGTAGTGTCCGGTGGTGAGTGAAACAGACTCTTTTTTTCCTCCTCTTCACCAAAACCCAGAGACTGTTAATTCCTCAAAGACTCTAACTGCCACTGCTCACCGTCCCCCTAAACCAGGGGTGTCGAACTCAAACACACAGTGGGCCAAAATTTAAAACTGGAACAAAGTAATATTTATTGAAAAAAAATCTTCCTCCAGATATAAGAATGAATCTTTTCTTATGGACTCAAACACGTTTTGCTGAAACACTGATTATGGAACAAGCAAAGCTTAATACTAAACAATATATATATTAGCTGTATAATACCAGTAGGCCAGCTCTAATAGTAATTTGGTATGGCTTCGCGGGCCAAATGTAATTAGGCTGCGGGCCAAATTTGGCCGCGGGCCAGAGTTTGACACTTATGCCCTAAACCAAAGACTGTTTACTGTGACTACATTCTGGATTATCCAGTTAATACTAACCATCCAGCCTAATGCTCAGCCTATCTCTGCAGCACCTCCTCGGGTGGCTAGGGTCCAGCTAGCACCCACTACTGTGCCAGTTCCCAGGACGAGGGCAGCTGTGACCCAGTCTACCTCCACACCCGTTCCTGTTTCTCGGGTGGGGGTGACTGGTGTCCAGCCACTTCCCGTGCCTGTCCCAGCGCCCAGGCTGAGGGCAGCCAGAACCCAGCCTGACCTCCTTAGAGGCTCGGAAGAGCTAGCCTGTCCACCTGCTAGTCCACCACCTCATCCATCTCCTCACCCAGCTTTCCATGCCCTAGCACTATCTCTGGTTAGGCTAGCTGAGCTCTTCCCAGCTCAAGCACCTGATGCGCTAGCCCAAGCTGCAGCTTGGTCTCCTGTCCCCCAGTCTCCTCCTGTCCAGTCAGTCCAGTCTCCTGAAGTCCAGTGTGACGACCCACTTAAGAAACAAGAAACATTGTACCTTTAACACCTTTTTTCTCTCAAAAGGGTTCATCAAGTTACCCTTTCCAATGACGAGGACTGTACCTGTATGGAGAGAAACCGGCTTTTACTGCAGCCCATTTTCTAAGACTCTATACGTCTTTGTACAGAAAATGTTAGACTTTTGTAGAAAACTATAGTTCAGTAGTTTAGTTCTTCAGTGTGAAAGGACAAATGTCTTATTCGCCAAGTATAGATGTAGCATCTGGGCATTTAGATGCTTCCCCTTAGTTCTTCAAATGTTTTTGGTAGGATGAGGTGTTTTTAAACATAAAGCTGCTTGTGGAAATCAAAGGTTCAGGGGTTGACACTGAGGACCTGCCTTAACACTTTGCTATGACTTGACTTAAGTATGAAAACCATACATGTGGTAACCCTTTGATCACTTCATGTAACAGAGAGACGTGCACAAAACATCTTTTTGTGTGTGGCTCTTCAGCCTGTAAGGCACACTCTGACCCAGAAAGATAAAGGATTTCACACATTTGAGAGCCTCCAAATTAAACACACTCATTGTTTTTCTTCTCTCTCTCTTTGTCATGGAGAGTACAGGCAGAGGAAGGCGTGAGTGGACAGAGGAGAGAACTCATCTTCTCCTTCCCTTCTTACTAAATCATCAAAAGAAGTTAAAATGCCAGCAGACATAACGAGGTTGTGGAGTCTAATATTCCCCCTCTCCCCCCATATCACTCTGCTCCTCTGAAGTGTAAAGTCACCGTTACCATAGCCAGTAGTGTTGCACTGAAATGTTTCAGATTGCAGTGTGCCAGATCCAGCCACCACTGAGCCATATTAATGCAGTGGCTCGACTGAGAGACATCACAGACAGACCAATCATTGCTTGACATGTTTTACAACCTGCATTATAGCACTGGCCAGACATGAACGATGTGCCCTGCTCAGTCAGTATCTCTTTGGGGATGCCACCTCAGGAGAGGACACGAAACGGTGCCTGCACCACGAGCTTTGCTGAAATGGTGTGCAGCAGCTTCGGGGTATCACATTGCGTAATCCACCAGAACCATCTGCAATTTATTATCAGTTAACAGCAGAAAGAGCACCTGGCGGGCGTCTATATTGTTGGTTGGGACTTTAATAAGGCATGTTTGAAATCTGTACTCCCCAAATTCCCCCAACATGTTAGGTGTCACATCAAACAGGCCCGGAAGCCGCCACCCCTCTCCCACCTCAAACAATCTGACCACCTCTGTGCTCCTCATCCCTGCCTCTCCTCAGGAAACAAAGCATGGTCTTTAATACAGTGGCTTGCAAAAGTATTCGGCCCCCTTGAACTTTCCCACATTTTGTCACATTACAGCCACAAACATGAATCAGTTTTATTGTAATTCCAGGTGAAAGACCAACACAAAGTGGTGAACACGTGAGAAGTGGAACGAAAATCAGACATGATTCAAACATTTTTTACAAATAAATAACTGCAAAGTGGGGTGTGCGTAATTATTCAGCGCCTGAGTCAATACTTTGTAGAACCAGCTTTTGCTGCAGTTCCAGCTGCCAGTCTTTTAGGGTCTGTCTCTACCAGCTTTGCACATCTACAGACTGAAATCTTTGCCCATTCTTCTTTGAAACAGCTCCAGCTCAGTCAGATTAGATGGACAGTATTTGTGAACAGCAGTTTTCAGATCTTGCCACAGATTCTCGATTGGATTTAGATCTGGACTTTGACTGGGCCCTTCTAACACATGGATATGTTTTGTTTTAAACCATTGTTGCCCTGGCTTTATGTTCAGGGTCGTTGTCCTGCTGGAAGCTGAACCTCCGCCCCAGTCTCAAGTCTTTTGCAGAGTCCAAGAGGTTTTCTTCCAAGACTGCCCTGTATTTGGCTCCATCCATCTTCCCATCAACTCTGACCAGCTTCCCTGTCCCTGCTGAAGAGAAGCCCCCCCAGAGCATGATGCTGCCACCACCATATCTGACAGTGGGGATGGTGTGTTCAGAGTCATGTGTTAGTTTTCCACACAGAGCGTTTTGCATTTTGGTCTCATCTGACCAGAGCAGCTTCTTCCACATGTTTGCTGTGTCCCCCACATGTTTGCTGTGTCCCCCACATGTTTGCTGTGTCCCCCACATGTTTGCTGTGTCCCCCACATGGCTTGTGGCAAACTGAAAACAGGACTTCTCATGGTTTTCTGTTAACAATGCTTTCTTCTTGCCACTCTTCCATAAAGGCCAACTTTGTGCAGTGCACGACTAATAGTTGTCCTGTGGACAGATTCCCCACCTGAGCTGTAGATCTCTGCAGCTCGTCCAGAGTCACCATGGGCCTCTTGGCTGCATTTCTGATCAGCTCCTTGTTCGGCCTGTGAGTTTAGGTGGACGGCCTTGTCTTGGTAGGTTTACAGTTGTGCCATACTCCTTCCATTTCTGAATGATGGCTTGAACAGTGCTCCGTGGGATGTTCAAGGCTTGGGAAATCTTTGTGTAGCCTAAGCCTGCTTTAAATTTCTCAATAACTTTATCCCTGACCTGTCTGCTGTGTTCTTTGGACTTCATGGTGTTGTTGCTCCCAATATTCTCTTAGACAACCTCTGAGGCTGTCACAGAGCAGCTGTATTTGTACATTAGATTACACACAGGTGCACTCTGTTTAGTCATTAGCACTCATCAGGCAAAGTCTATGTGCAACTGACTGCACTCAGACCAAAGGGGGCTGAATAATTATGCACACCCCACTTTGCAGTTATTTATTTGTAAAAATGTTTGGAATTAATTTAAGTTTAAATTAATTTTGTCTACTGAAATTTTCTTCATTACAAAGTTACTCTGCCGTATATCTTTTAGAGTTGCTTAGTGTGGATGGTTGTTCATCTGCACTAAATTAGTATATTTAAAAAAAAACTATGATGAAACTGGGATTTTGTTACAGTCAACTATTTTATTTTATTTTTATTTTTTACAGGCTTGCCCTGGTACGTAACTCATATTACAAAAAGAGACTAAAACTGAAACCAAAAAAAACTAAACTGAAATGAAGAATTTTCAACAAATAAAACCAGCAAGAACCCTTGAAAAAGAGGTTTTTAATCTTTTTTAATTTTCCTGGTTAAATAAAGGTTAATAAAATAAAATAATAAATGGTAAAAATGGTAAAAGCCAATGAAAACTAAAATAGAATTTAAAATCTAAACCCAAAACGAAATAAAAATAAAAATTGATGAAATTGCAAACCTATTAAAACCTTGGTAATAGACATGTTGATGGTTCGGAGGAAGTAATGACTGAAGTTAACTAAGGATCAATAATAATACATCTGTGAGGTGTTTGAGTCATTTTTTCTCTAACTGGTAAGGACATCTACTTTAGTGAAATCTGTTTACTGTGTAATCTTTTATCCATCTATTCTCCTCCACCTGTCCAATTTCGGGTTGCGGGGAAAGGGAGCCTATCCCAGCTGTCAAAGGGCAAGAGGCGGGACATCGTTTGGACAGATCACGGGGTGGCTGTAGCTCAGGTGGGAGAGCAGGTCAGCGGTTGGCGGTTCGATCTCAGGCTCCACCAGTCTGCATGCCAAATATAAGACACTAACCCCATGTTGCTCTCCGATGCATTCATCGCAGTGTGAATGTGTGTGAATGTTAGACAGTAAGCACTAAACTGTTTAGAAGAAGTGCTTGTGTGATTGGGTGAATGAGTTAGTTGTATAAAGCGCTTTGAGTGCTCAGAGTAGAAAGGCGCTATATAAGAACCAGACCATTTAACATTTACCAGTCTGTCACAGGACCCACACATTTCAGACAAACATTTGCACTTTCACACCTACAGGTAATTTAAAATTAGCCTAACCCCCCTAAACTGACTGCATGTCTTTGGGAGAAAGCAAGAGTAGCATCCACGCTCTATGGCGAGCTCTCATAAAATGATCCAGACACTATTAGACCTGCATAAAAGTAGCAATGCAAAAGACGGAGCTCTACAAAGTAGTGATGCTATCACAAGAAAATGTTAGCACAAGCACCGAGAACATGGAGACCCTTAGTCCAAACATATGGCAGCATCACTAATATTTCCAAAATACACAGTAGCTGAGATCATGTTGCCTGTTAACAGACACGGGTTGGGGAATGTGCACGTGATCACATGGTCCACCGAGTGTGTGTCTGTGTGCATAACACTCTTTCACATGTGCCTCTGACAGCCTATTGAGTACTTTGGTTCTGTGGACTCGGTGGTTTCTTTTAAAAAACAGCTAAAAACTCGTCTTTTTAAACTTGCTTTTGGTTGATTTCGGTTTTTATGTTTTAGCTTTTCTGCACGTTGTGATTTTTATCTTGAAAGGCGCTATACAAATAAAATTTTACTTACTTACTAGAAATGCTTTCAATAAAACAAAACCATTTGAGTACAAAAACTATTTGTACACAGAGAAATAATGTTCTGTGAGATCTGAAAATATGTCCAACTCACACAAACAGACACACACAGGATCCCTAAAGGCCTTTGACTGTATTCAAAATGTCTTACACTGCTGAACTATTTATAGCTTCAAAGACCCAGATTTTGTATGTAGGCAACACACACACGCATAAGCACGCACATACACAATGCTCTGGCATTACAAGCCAACACATCAACACAATCTGAAGACAAAAGCTCTTCTTCTCTCTCACACAGATGCACATAACCACAGCATGTGAGCTGGATAGAGGAATGAGACTAACAGAGGAAAGTTTCTTAATGACCGTTCTCTGCTCATCGTTTAGCGCTGTCATCATGAAAGTATTCCTCTGCTTCAGGACTCGGTCACACTTTCTTCTCACTTTGCATTTTCTCTCTTTGCCTGCTTTCCAGACGCAGCGGCAGAAGGCCGGCAACATGGTGTTATAGAAACAGCAACACGGCTTCTGATTATATAATCTGTATAATGGAGATAAATGTTTATAAATTAATTGCAAGGTGGAAGTAAATATGTCATTTACACCAGCGTTAACATCTATTTCAGTGTGTTTGTTCATGTTTTCTCTCGTTGGTTTGTGTTGTTTGCAGTTGGACGCACATCATGGCACTGTGATAAAAATAAAAGTCTGCATATTGAAATATTTTTATGACACATGAAGACATCGAGACACTACAAAAAAGGAATGCGCATACCAAACAAACCTCCAAGCACAAACAACAAGTAAAAAAGGTGATTTAAAGCACAGTAAACACCTTTGTTGAATAACAGGCCGTGTGGAGTCTCTGGCTTCCTTGCACAGTCCAAAAACATGCGTAAGGTTCATTTTTGATACTGGCCATACAGTAGGTGTAAAGTCAACAGAATTTAATTCAATTCAGTTCATTTATATGGCACCAAGTCACAGCAACAGTCACCTCAAGGTGCTTAATACTGTAATTCAAAGACCCTACAAAAATACAGAGAAACCCCAACAGATCACCCACTATGAACAAGCACTTTGGTGACAGTGGGGAGGAAAAACTCCCTTTTAACAGGAAGAAACATCTGGCAGAACCAGGCTCATGGCCATATGGTGCGTTTGGGGTGAGGTGAGGAAGCCAGGACAAACAAAACTGTGGAAGAGAGACAGATGCTAATAAATACTAAAGGTTAAATGCAGGGTGATGTGTAAACACATAGTGAGTAAAAAAGGGGTGAGAGGAGGAGAAACACCAGCCTAAGTCTATTGCAACATAACTAATGGTGGAATCAGGTTTTCCTGAAATAGGTCAGACTAATCTTGAAAGTAGAGATAGTGTCTGTCTCCTGAATCCAAACTGGAAGCTGGTTCCACAGAAGAGGGGCCTGAAAACTGAAGGCTCTGCCTCCCATTCTACTTTTAAATACTCTAGGAACAACAAGTAGGCCTGCAGAGCGAGAGCGAAGTGCTCAATGCTGGATTTAACAGGAAAACAATGAAGAGCCAATATGAAGCCAGTAAGAGCCAGGAGAAATATGCTCTCTCTTTCTAGCTCCCGTCAGTATTAGGGATGGACCAATCCGATATACAGTGTCGGTATCGGTCCGATCCTGACCTAAATTACTGGATTGGATATCGGGGAGAAAAAAAATGTAACCCAATCCATTAAATATCACAAAACCTGCGACATGGCGTAACTCAAGTAGTGACCTTAGCGCGTCAGAGCAGTGATGCGTCACATGAGAGGCTGTTGTGTGCGACACCTGTCGGCGGTCTGGAGTTACTTCACACTGAAAGCATCTGGAGCCTCACTATGTGCTGCCAAACCAGCTTTACATCTCCAAGCAAGCTATCCCAGAGAAGTAAAGCAAGTGTGTAAGTTCATCTCTGAACGTTTGTAAAGCATTGCTACGTTAAGCTTAACAACCAACATATGGAGCTCGGACATCTGTGCACTGTCATTGCTACGTCTGACCATACGATGGATAAACTCAAGTTTTACTTTGAAAAAGAAACTGTGTTGCAGGCTAAGTTCCATGGTTCAAAAAAAAAACTATGAAAAACACTTTTTTGTGTTTGTATAGAAATGACACAAAATTCAGTCTCAGGTTAAATGTGATAGAAACAGCTTACACTGACAGTAACGGTAACAGCATAGTTCTGAACCGATTCTTGCATCAACATCAGCTTCATGGCGTATGTTCCCATGGCCAAGCACCTCCTGTTGAGGTCATTTTTGTGTCCACTCAAAACTTGTATGTAAGCCATACCTAGTGTATCGCTGAAACCTTTGAGGACAGACATCGTCAGTGTTTACATTATTGTGTTAAACCTGAGCCACCTACAGCCAAAACACTCCAAATCATCTCCAAATAACTTTTTTTAGCTTAGAGTCACAGAGCAACTACAATCTGTAGAAATGGACCCGTAGTTTAGAGAAACACAGCTGAATATGCAGAAAGCTAAAGCAGAAAGATTCAACAATATTGTTCAAAACCCAGGACCTACATGCTGTCAGGAAAATACTGCTAATCGCTGCACAGCTGTGCCACCCAAGAATGTAATGTGCAAATAATGAGACAGTGTATGTTTACAGTTTTATTTAATCCAGCTGCTAAAGAACTCTTCTGTTCATTTCAGCAGCATCACCTCCCAAAGTCACCACCTACAGTCCAAACTCTCATTCATGTCTTTATAAAGCCATCAATCCTTTTCACCGCCTTGTCCAATCAGTGCCCTCTGCCACTGCTGATTATTAACCTTCCCCACTCCCACCACCATCTTAGACCAACTTGTATAAAACCCTGCATGAATCAATGACATGTTGGCAGTGTACAGCAGTCTGCATAGTGTCAACACTGCCCCCACAAGCATGTTCATGCTTTCATCTCAGTGCGCCTTCATCCAGCAAAATGCCAGTAAATGACATGTACACTCACTTAAAGTGTCAAATTTTGATTTAACACAAATCATAATGCTCACTCTTTTCCTAAACATCACAAGACATCTCTCTCATCTGCACCTTCATGCACAAACTCTTCAGCTGTTTTCCACTACGGTGACATGAAGCTGCTAAGACTCGCATATGACTGTGACCAATGTTAACCTCCTAGGTAGGATGGGTACCGGTATCCGGTGCCATAATGGCACCGGTTCTGACATAAACGGTAGTAACCAGACCGAAAAGCAGCGCACATTTCGGTGCTTTATTTCGGTACTTTTTTTTTTCCTGAGATGTCATACACTTTGGATTCTAGCCAATCATTTTACGTTTCCGAGGATAGTAGGCGGGCCCAGGCACGTACGTTCTTTTAGAGCAGAGCTACAGATTAAAAACGCCCAAGGCGAAGCGGTCAAAGTCTGGCTGTACTTCACAGCAAAAGATGCAAACTCAGCAGCTGCAACAAGTGCTTTACGCTGATACTGTGATACTGTCAAAGGAGGTAACACCTCAAATCTGATGAAACACCTGGCGACGCATAGTGTTTTGTTAAAAGCCGAGAAATGCGCCGTATTTGATAGCTTGCTGCGAGACCTCACACCGAGCACATCTACTGCGGGTGGGTTGCCTGTTATTGGACCCGGAGTTAGCAACATCCCCCAAAAACCTGAAGAGGAGAGTCCTGGCCCCTAGCCCTGCCAGTGTAGCAGAAATGATGAGGATGATGATGCAGCAGCAGCCGTTCTTCTCTGCGTGAGTAGCTTAATGTTGTTCGTGTGTAATTTACGTTGAGTAGGCTAACCACGTTATTACATTAATGCATGTAAGGTGAACTAGCAAACATCATCATAGCTACATGAGGCTGTCTTCTTGTTTGATGGCAGATACTCCCTTCACCCTGGCCAAAAAGGCTAAAATGACCAAAGAAAAAGTGGAAAACAGCTGAACATGAGAGGTTTTTGGACAAAGTTTGTGTTTTTTCCATTGTTTAAGCTGCTTCCAGCCAAGAGTGATACCATATATGCCCCATAGCTGCAGAAAAGGCTAACATTGTTATCTTTTTACAAAAAAACAGCTGAACATGAGAGGTTTTTGGACCAATTTTGTGTTCTCCATTCTTTAAGCACCGGTTCGAGCACCGTTTAAGCACCGGCACCGTTTCAAAATTACCGGTTTGGTACTGGTATCGGACAAAACCTAAACGATACCCATCCCTAGCCCTTGTAGAGCAAAATACTCAATTTTGCTCTACAAGGGCCTGATATCCACTTACGAGGACGTTATACTGCTACTGTTTTATCAAATTTTTAAACAAATATTCTCATATGTGGCTCTTATTTTTCTTAAAAACAAAAATAAGGTAAAAAAAAAAAAATCTGGTAATTCTTTGTTTTTACACTATGTTGTAAAGTCTCGCTAACAACTGCTGAAACTGAATCTTGTAGAAAACTGATTCACTATAGTACCAGATTTTTAAAGATAAGTCTACTGGAACAAGAAGGCATCGGTGGGCAAGAGACGAAAACAGGGCGCTGTTGGAATGCTACTACGCAAGTAACCCTAGCAGAAGGGGTTACATGAATAGGATGAGGGACCTATGGATTCGTCGATACCCAACATCCACAATGACGGCGAAACAACTAGTAGCTCAGTGTTCCAACATTCGAAAGAAGGAACTGCTCTCACAGCTAGAGATTGACGAGGTACAACATAAATGCTACGGCAAGGGGGAGCCAGGACGCCCGAGATTGCGTACATAGCCCCAAGTGCAATAGGAGAAGGATCGTTGAGTGCAAGAGGAGCTGACCTGAAAGATAGGATCATGGCCAAGCTTGAAACCTGGATCCCCCGTAGCCGGTTACCAAGATTATGTGAAGTACCTTAGGAAGGTCTGCTAGATGATGTTAATGCAGCACTACGGACGATACTTACAGCCACGCTTACCGAGACTAACAAGCTGATCTACAATACGGCAGCAGTGATCAGTGAGATGCTTGGCTATAAGTTGAACAGCCACAAGGAGCAGTACCCTCCATGGAGAAGGAGGCTGGAAACTGCCAAGCAACGACTCACAGCCTTGGCCAGCCACTTGAGGAGGTACACTAGAGAGATAGAAGGCAGCAGAATAAACCAGCTGTTCTCCACAGAACCAGCAAAGGTGTACTCTCAGTGGCAAGGGAACAATAATAAGAGAACAGCACCACCAAGGCTGGAGACGGAGCAATACTGGAAGAGCATATGGGAGAAGGACGCAACCCATAACAGCAATGCTCAGTGGCTAGTGGATCTGAGGGCAGACCATAGCAACCTCCCTGAACAGGGTCCAGTAACCATCACAGTGGCAGACATCCAAGCAAGGGTCTCTAGTATGAAGAGTTGGACAGCACCAGGCCCCGACATGGTTCACGCCTACTGGCTAAAGAAGCTGACTGCACTCCAGAGCGTCTGGCAGCACAAATGAACCAGCTGCTAGTTGACGAGAGACACCCGGAATGGCTAACCGAAGGTCGGATGGTTCTTATTGCCAAGGACCTCAAGAAGGGACCGGTCCCATCCAACTACTGACCAATAACCTGCCTCAGTACTACATGGAAGCTCCTGTCAGGCATCATATCGGCTAAGATGAACAGGTACATGGGTCAATACATGAGCGGGACACAGAAAGGAATTGGCAAGAATACCAGAAGCGTAAAACACCAGCTACTGGTAGACAGAACAGTCAGCCGAGACTGCAAGACCAGACTGACCAACCTGTGCACTGCCTGGATTGATTACAAGAAGGCCTATGACTCAATGCTCCACAGCTGGATACTGGAATGCCTAGAATTGTACAAGATCAATGGGACCCTGAGAGCCTTCATCAGGAACTCAATGGGGATGTGGCGTACAACACTAGAGGCCAACTCCAAGCCCATAGCACAAGTCACCATCAAGTGCGGGATCTACCAAGGAGATGCTCTGTCCCCACTGCTGTTCTGCATAGGCCTGAACCCCCTCAGTGAGATCATTAACAAGACTGGCTACGGATACCGACTACGGAACGGAGCAGTTGTCAGCCACCTCCTGTACATGGATGACATCAAGCTGTATGCCAAGAGTGAATGAGACATCGATTCACTGATCCACACTACCAGGATATACAGCACTGAGAAGTCAGCTGAACGGTAAGAACAAGATCCGGGCCATCAACACGTACGCCCTGCCCGTGATCAGGTACCCTGCTGGGGTAATAGGCTGGCCAAAGGAGGAGATAGAAGCCACTGACATCAAGACAAGGAAGCTCCTGACCATGCATGGAGGGTTTCACCCCAAGTCCAGCATCCCGAGGCTGTACGCTAAGCGGAAGGAAGGGGGCCGGGGACTGGTGAGTGTCAGCACCACAGTCCAGGATGAGACAACGAACATCCACGAAGACATCATGAAGATGGCCCCAACTGACAGCGTGCTCAGTGAATACCTCAGGCAGCAGAAACCCAAGAAAGAGGAGGGAGACGAGGAACCATCATGGAAGGACAGGCCCCTGCACGGTATGTACCACCGGCAGATAGAGGAGGTGGCTGATATCCAGAAATCCTACCAGTGGCTGGACAAAGCTGGACTGAAAGATAGCACAGAGGCACTAATCATGGCAGCACAAGAACAAGCTCTGAGTACAAGATCCATGGAGGCTGGGGTCTATCACACCAGGCAAGACCCCAGGTGCAGGCTGTGTAAAGATGCCCCAGAGACAATCCAGCACATAACAGCAGGGTGCAAGATGCTAGCAGGCAAGGCATACATGGAACGCCATAACCAAGTGGCCGGCATAGTGTACAGGAACATCTGTGCCGAGTATAACCTGGAAGTCCCGAGGTCAAAATGGAAAATGCCCCCAAGGGTGGTGGAGAATGACCGAGCTAAGATCCTGTGGGACTTCCAGATACAGACGGACAAGATGGTGGTGGCTAACCAACCGGACATAGGGTTAGGGTGGTAGACAAACAGAAGAAGACGGCCGTAGTGATCGATGTAGCGGTTCCGAATGACAGCAACATCAGGAAGAAGGAACACGAGAAGCTGGAGAAACACCAAGGGCTCAGAGAAGAGCTCGAGAGGATGTGGAGGGTGAAGGTGACGGTGGTCCCCGTGGTAATCGGAGCAGTAGGTGCAGTGACTCCCAAGCTAGGCGAGTGGCTCCAGCAGATCCCGGGAATAACATCGGAGATCTCGGTCCAGAAGAGCGCAGTCCTGGGAACAGCTAAGATACTGCAGGACCCTCAAGCTCCCAGGCCTCTGGTAGAGGACCCGAGCTTGAAGGATAAACCGCCCACAGGGGCGTGCGGGAAAATTTTTTTTTTAATATATATGTGATGTGATGGATAGATAGATAGATAGATAGATAGACTTAATTTGGTAAAGTCTAAATCCGAATGTCTAATACAATCATACTATAACACATTTCCCTTTACTTTTAGCCAAACCAGTGTCACTCAGTCTAAACAGGATTTGAATCCATATTATGAACATTATGAATGACTTCATGAAGTTAAGGTTTTGTTTGCATTGTAAACACTGCCATTAAAACAAGTGCTCTGCCAATACATTAGCAAACACACATAATATTTCAGCAGATAAGACGTAGCGCTAACAGCAACACTAAAAATTGTTATGAATGACTAAATAAATGTATATGTCCATAAAAAATTGCAACGCACAAACATGCTGACCTGACATTTACCTTAAAACGATCTGTGATCCATAAACAAGGCTTTTTCCAAAATATCTACATGGGTCACACTGCTAAATGGTACAACTTTATAGCTATGCTTTACATAATATAAACACACTACAATATGGAACAAGATCATTCTCACTTATCCAAATAAATGATGTTAACAACCTTGAACCTTTCCTAGAAGATTTCCACAAGCTTCCTCTTAAGAGAAGTGGAAAGGACATCAGATTTCTCTGGCAGGACAGATGGTCCCCAAACATTTGCACATACTAGAGATCCATGAATATACATGACAAAATAGAGGAAACGGCAAGTCTCACCTCTGGCATCAACAGAAAGCAGAACGTACTCAAGATATCACACACACTCGTTCATTTACTCCTTCACTCTCTCACCTGCTGTAAGTACATGAAGGTGAGGGCTGCACAGGACAGCTGAGGACAGGCATCCACGTTGGGTAATGCTACACATGTTCCTCCAGGATGCTGCATGTTTCCTCCTCTAGCCTACAACGCAAACCCCCACAGATGCACAACCCTCTCTGAGAAACAAGGCAGAAAGACAACAGCAGTATGAGGGAGAGAGAGAGCAGGAAAGAAAAAGAAAGCTGGAAAAGAGAGAAACTGGCAGAAAGATGGAGCTTCAAAACGGCAGCCAGCTTCATACGATGGAGACCAGAGTGTTTTCTGCTTTCAAGAAGGAGGGACAAGCGCTGGCACAGAGAGAGAGAGAGAGAGGCAGAGACAGAGAGAGAGAGAGGCAGAGAGAGAGAGGGAGAGAGGGAGAGAGAGGGGCAGAGAGAGAGAGAGAGAGAGAGAGAGAGAACTCCACTGCAGTGTTTGTGACTCAGAGTATGTGTGAGAGTCAGTGTGAATCTCACTCAGTATGGCTGTATGTGTGTGTGTGTGTATGTGTGTGTGTGTGTGTGTGTGTGTGTGTGTATGTGTGTGTTATAGATAAAAAGAGAAAACCTCTCTCTCTCTCTCGATGAAATGAAGCACTCTGACATGTGTTACTTACTGGGGGCGATCGAGGATGCTGACTACAGCCACAGTCTCTCTCTCTATTACCACACAGCGGTTTTTGAGTCATGCAAAATACCACAATGAAAACAAAGGCACTGGTTCAACTTCCACTACATGTTTCTTTGCTCTTTCTATCTAGCATTTACACTCTTATGGATACATCGCAGAGGAACTTGGAGTTAGTGTTCTGTCCAAGGAATACAGGCTGGAGCAGACAGGGATTGAACTGCCAACCTTCCAGTTAGTAGGTGCCCTGCTCTGCCGCCTGAGCTCTACTACCACCTGATGCATACGCAACGCACAAATTCATTATCCGTGTTTAGCAGGACATAAACAGGCTTTCCAACAGTATAATATGTGATTGTAAGAAGCACTGTTACTTTTTGTGCTAGTTTTACTAAAATCAAATACTAAAACTGCTTCCAACAAATAAGATCATCACCCATTGTGATCCGTGAACCGGCAAAATAAAGTTTGATAGAGAATCGCACTTTAAAATAAACACACAAAATAAAAGAGTGGAAAAGCATTTATACAAATAAAAAGAAGAAAGAAAGAATAATAACGAAAGTGGTTTTGGGGCACAGGAAGGGATGGGCAAGAATACCAGAGGTGCGAAACACCAGCTAATGATAGACCAGCAGTCAGCCAAAACTGCAAGACTAGGCTGACCAACCTGTGCACTGCCTGGATTGATTACAAGAAGGCCTGTGACTCAATGCCCCACACCTGGATCCTGGAATGCCGAGAACTGTACAAGATCAACAGGACCCTGAGAGCCTTCATCAGGAACTCAATGGGGATGTGGCGTACAACACTAGAGGCCAACTCCAAGCCCATAGCACAAGTCACCATCAAGTGCAGGATCTACCAAGGAGATGCTCTGTCCCTGCTGCTGTTCTGCATAGGCCTGAACCCCCTCAGTGAGATCAATGACAAGACTGGCTACGGATACCGACTACGGAACGGAGCAGTTGTCAGCCATGCACATGGATGTAGAAGTGTCATGGAGTCATGGAGTCATAACTGAGGGGATCGAGGTACAAGAAGGCAACATTGCTGACATAGAGGACAGCTATAAGTACCTGGGGATCCCACAGGCTAATGGAAACCATGAAGAGACCGCTAGAAAAGCTGCAACCACCAAGTGCCTGCAGAGCGCCAGGCAAGTACTGAGGAGTCAGCTGAACGATAAGAACAAGATCCGGGCTATCAACGCCTACGTCCTGCCCGTGATCAGGTACCTGCTGGGGTAATAAGCTGGCCAAAGGAGGAATTACAAGCTCCTGACATCAAGACAAGGAACAACAACAACATCAGAAAGAAGGAACACGAGAAGCTCGAGAAATATTTTATTAATAATTACATTTCATTATCTGTTTCTTTACCACACATGTGTAGGTACTGCAGGTGCAGTGAATGCTTAAATTGTACTGATTAGAATAAACTGGACATTCAATGCTAAGATTCAGCGCACTGTAGTAGTAATGTGCCTGCACCTTTTTCAAGAGCCTAGCTGCAGCGGCGCCTTTCTTTCAAACGGATGCCTGCAGGTGCGTTGAAGCCGACTCTGCTACTCGCACAGAGCGTTTCTGACAGTCGGGATTCGTTTATGCAATAGAGAAAAACAACAACACAGCGTGTTTCTCTGCTCCAAGACATCCGTGGTCCTTTCCCACGGTAAGCATGTCTGTTATACCCAGCACATAAATGTCTGTATGTCAGCGCTGATTATTCAAACCCTGTTTAAAATGTGAGACATGTTGTCCAAAAACATTTCCTCTAAATTTGCAAAGTTACTGATTTAAAAATATATATTTTCGAATTTGTAGTTGGATGTCAAACATATGATAGACTCTTGAGCATATTTATATAGCTAAATTCACAATGGTATAACTGTGCTGAATAAAAGAGGCCCAAGAACAATGCACTCTAATGCAAGCCTCTGAACTGTATGTTGATAAGTGCATGAAGTGTACCTCTACCGCTACAGCTGAAAACAGTTTGTATCCACACTTTGATTTCGATAATCCTTCCACAATATG
This sequence comes from Neolamprologus brichardi, assembly GCF_056152115.1. Classification (NCBI taxonomy): domain Eukaryota; kingdom Metazoa; phylum Chordata; class Actinopteri; order Cichliformes; family Cichlidae; genus Neolamprologus; species Neolamprologus brichardi. The sequence goes on along the minus strand of NW_028270136.1, from coordinate 5,486,136 downwards.
AGGTTAGTCATTAATATACTGCAACAACATGGGAACAGAGCAGCTGTGATAGAATACAGCATTAATGAATCAATGGTACAGAAGTGGAGGAAGCAAGAAGAATGAGTTGAATAAAGTTTGATTTATCTGACTGCTTTGTTTCGCTTAATGTGCCTTATAATCCCGTGCAGCTTATGGTCCGAAAACTACATATTTGACTTTTTTATTTGGCAAACTGCAGTTTAATGTTGCAAAGCACCTCTTTTTAACTTCAGTGGATATTATACATGGTTATGCTCAGGATATGTCAGCACATTTCTACTGGAGATGCCTTTTGGTTAAACTTTCAGCAAGAAATTTGCATTTGCACTGTTACATTTTTATATAGCTTTAATGCACATAAAAACAGCTGCTTGTTTAAGTGAAAATAAATGGATGGGGGCTTCCTTTGTGCTAGTAAAGATGTGGAGTTGTATTTTGTCTTGCAGAAATTATATCGTCAGTTATATCGTTACCGCAGATTTTCAAATATATATCGTGATAAATATTTTTGGCCATATTGCCCTGCTGTAGCTGATACAGCAGGGTCCTAACTTTATTCATTGTATCGAGCTCATTTACACTAATCCGACTGCTTCAGTCTATACCAACAGTATCTCATCAGAACCTTTTCCTCTTCACAGAGGGACCAAGCAGGGGGATCCTGTGAGTCCACTACTTTTTGTTTTAGCTATAGAGCCACTTGCAATATCTCTTAGACGCAATAATGGTATACAAGGTATCTCACATGGTGGCATAACTCACACTGTCTCACTGTATATGCGGACGATCTGTTGTTATATGTAACAAATCCGATCACATCTACCCCTGAAATCCTCAGAGTCTTACAGGAATTTGGAAGCATATCTGGATACAAACTAAATTTAGCTAAAAATGAATACTTCCCCATTAGTAATAATGCAGGAGAAAACCCCAATCTGCCATTTAAGTTGTCTACCGAGTCCCTTACATATCTGGGTGTAGAAGTCACCAAATCCTATTACAGTCTGTTTAAAAGTAACCTCACTCCTCTGTTGGAACAGTACAAACAAGATGTTAAAAGATGGTCTATTTTACCTTTATCTCTCATTGGGAGAGCCAATTCTGTGAAGATGAATATTGTACCAAAATTTCTATATTTATTTCAGGCGTTACCTGTTTACATACCTAGGGATGGGTATTGATAAGATTTTCAAGATTCCGATTCCAGTTTCGATTCTGTTTAACGATTTGATTCTTTATCGATTCTTTTTAAAAAGGAGAACACTAAGGTCGATTAGCTCAGAACTTTGTTTTATATCTTCTCTTTGAACAAGATAGAAATTTAACATGGCCTTACAAACCCAACAGTGAGATCTTAAGAGATCCACAGCCTACGGCTCTTCAATGGGGTGTCACAGGGTCCCCAGGAAAAAAATTGTAAATGTAAAACAATAAAATAAATATTCTTCTGTAGCAATAACAAAGTATTACATCAATTATTCTGTAGCAATTTCACAAGAATATCCAGTAATGTCCCTGCCTACAATTAAACACATTCACTTATTGAAAATCATCTGCTGTGGCAAACGGCTGCAAACCTTTGACCACAAACTGAGTCACTGCTCGGTGACATTCGTCTATCCTGACCTGAAAGGAGACGCTACGGTAGACTGCAGCGAGAACTGCCAGCATCTGAGCCAGACTCTGTCTCATCATGGTCACCTAAACGCACAGTAATGGCAGGTTTTGTAAGAAGGCAGATCGCGCTAACATAATCTGCACTGTTGTTGATTATTTACCTGCCGCATTAACGGGAGAGGACGTGCAAACGTTACTGCTGCTGCTGGGCTGAGATTCACGAGTCCGGAATTAAAAACACGACATTCATTTAAGGTCATCGCGTGTTTGTGAGCAAATGCTTTTGCATATTCGTAGTGTTTCCTCCCTTAAATGAAATATCTACTTTGCAAGTATTCCAAGTTGTCCTGTTGTCATCCGTTCGAGTAAAGCAAAACCAAACTTTTGAGCGTTTGAGCCGCCGTGTTTCCTGCCAGGTAAATGACGCTCCGCAACGTGGTGACGTCATTCGGGGCGACTGGAATCCATAAGGGAATTGTTTGTAAAAATGGCAAAAAATTCCAAGGAATTAAAACAGTGGGAACCGGTTCTCAACTAGAACCGGGTTTCAATACCCATCCCTATACATACCACAGTCTTTTTTCCTGTCATTTAACCGAATGGTGTCTTCGTTTATATGGAATAATAAAACGCCTCGTATAAGAAAATAATTTATGGAAAGACCTAAAAATATAGGTGGGCTCTCACTGCCAAACCTGCGCACATATTATTGGGCGGCGAATCTCAATACCATTTCTCTATGGCTAAAGGATTGGGATGATCAGATCCCTGCGTGGCAACAGACTGAAAGGGTCACAAGCAGGCCCCATTCACTCCCAGCTTCACTCTGTGCACCCCTACCACCTCTAGTTAATAATGTTGAAGATAACATAATTGTTACTACGCATTGTAAATCAGTTTAAAAACATCTGGGTATTCAGAGTATTTCTATTCACTCTCCAATAATACGTAACCATCTTTTTCAACCATCTTTAATGGCCAATGGCTTCAAAATTTGGTAGACAGGGGCATTCACAGTATTGAGGATTTGTATATTAATGATACGTTTGCTAGCTTTGAACAACTATCAGATATGTAAATTTGTTCTGACTAATAACCATTTCCTGCGATACTTGCAAATCAGAGATTTTATAGGTAAAAAGGTTGCTAATCTTCTACTCTCCCCCTCCTTCCTGTTTGGATTCTATACTAAGGGTCAATGAGATGAAAACAGGCAGAATATCGTTTATTTACTCACATATCATGGACAGTTGTAACCTGTCTATTTCATACATTGGAGAACAGTGGGAGAATGATTTGGGTGCCCAGCTGTCTGACGAAGAGTGGGATGTGGCTCTTACCAGGGTCCATTTGTCTTCTATATGTTCAACACACTCCCTGATACAATAGTGTTACACAGGTTGCAAACAGACTCCTGCTACTTCCCTTCATATGTTTTGGTCCTGTCTGAAAATTGTTCCTTTCTGGTCATCGTTTTTTGAAGTCATCTCTAAAGCCTATGCCTGTAACATCTCGCCTTGGTTGTTTCTCTGGTATCGCAACTTCTGTTCCCCCATTTACAGAGAGTTTTGTCATTATTAGCGAGACCCCTGATTTTATTTAAATGCAAGTCTACTCCTGCTCCATCGCACCACCACTGGATAAGGGATGTTATGCAAAATGTCAAACTGGAAAAAATCAGATGTACTCTCAACGGATCCCTCTGTTGACATACGTCAACAATCTACCTCTGGAACTGGAATCTTGAATGTTTTTGTTTGCCCTAGAACAGCCCTGTAAAAACAATTGAGAGGTGCACCGCCCCCCTTTTTCTTTCTCCCCTGTTGTTGTTGTTGTGTTTTCTTTGTTTTGTTTTTTGTTGTTTGTTTGTTTCCCTTTTCCTGTCTTGGTATTATGTGTCTTTGTGATCTGTGGGGATTGTTGTTTTGTGGTTATCTGTAAAATAATAAGAATGCTATGTATGATAACTGGGGTCGTTTCTTTTACTACCGGTTAAGTTTAACCTGCAGGCGAGGGTTTACTGCTAGTTTCCCTGATTCCTGTCTATACCAGAGCCATCTGTGGTATCTAGGCGGTAACGAACCTAACACCCCGCCTAGGGGGTCCGATCTGAGGTAAGTGGGTTTAGACTCAGTATAACGGGTGGTGCTACATTTGCATCATAGATTGTTTAGAAATATTTCTAGAGAAACCGAGTAGATTGCTAGCCAGTGCTCAGTGTCACATCGCACAGTAAAATATTTAATTGCAATTTGACCTCAAGGATCTATTTGTTTCATCTCCTCTGGATGGGGAGGTCACACAAGTGGCAAGTTTATTACAGAACAAAGACATTTTTTATCTCATTTGCTCCCAGGTGATGTAGTTTTAGCAGACAGCCAAGATGCCAAGCAGGATTAAAGATTCCAGCATTTACTTGTGGAAAGAAACAGTTAGATCCTGTTGATTTGGAGAATCAACTAGGATACCCACCCCAGCCCGCCGCCTTCCACCAGGGGCAACTCCAGACTTAAACTGAGTCCAGCCCCTCTCCAGGAGACTGGTTCCAGAGCCCAAACCGTGCGTTGAGGTGAGCTCGACTATATATATATAGCCGGTACCTCTAAGCCTCATACAATAACTCAGGTTCCTTACCCACCAAAGAGGTGACATGCTATGTCTCAATTGCTCGTTTAGATAGCAGGGGATCAGCGTGCCGGGGCCTCTGCTCCTGGCCGTCACCTGGTATACGTTGCACCCAAACCTCACAGCGCCTCTTGTGGGTGGCGGGCCTGCAGGAGGATGGGTCCCTTTTTCTGGCTGTGCCCGGCCGGGCCCATGGACTAAAGTCCAGCCACCAGATCCCCGCCCTCAGACACCCTCCTATCCCGGGCAGTAGAAACTGTTCACTTGATCTTGAACTCATACTCATAAGAATCCAGTTAAGGAAGTTAAATGGAAAACAGTGGACCTGGTTTTGGAATTGGGAAAATGGACCAGTATTGCATATACATATATGACACAGGATGGTAAGCCAAACAAAGACCAAGAATCTCAGCTGTGCACAAAAAAACAAGCTATGGATCTGATCTGAGCCCATTCAGGTCGCGTTGGCCAGGGGGCCGGTCAGCTGAGCACGTTTAGCGTGAACCTCTGGTAGTACCGAGCCAGCCCCAAGAATCCCCTCACCTCTGTTTTTGTTATTAATAATAAGACTTTCATTTCCACTGTGGCCTTGTCACAGAGGTGACTTTACACAATTATAATTTGTCATCTATTTTCACTGTTCAGTGAACTGCAGATATAAACATGTATGATAAACTGATCTTTAATCTTTGCTATTTGAATGTGATATTTCAGCCCCTAGTTTGCACGGCTCTTCTGCTACTAGCTAGTGTGGGGTTTTAATGAATTAATCTTAACAGAAGATTCACTCTGGTAGCAGCATTGTGCTGTCTCACAAACATTTATTTCTGTCTCAGAAAGTAGCTGACGTCCATCCACAACACCAACAAGACGCATAGTTCAAAAATAGGCTAGAGAGAGTAGTATGAAGAAAATGGTGTTTGGCTTGTTGTTATTAAAAACCACTTTTGTGTTCATTTGCACATTTTAGCTGTTTTTATAATGACTCAGAGTAATTAGACATAAGAATAACAGTATAAAATCAATAGATGCTGCCTTCACTGTTCACAATCATGGACTGTATGACAGAAAAATATGCACTGCTAATGTTAGACTATGGGCAGTCTGGGTGTTACATTGGCTGACTGCACCATCTTGTGGTATAAAGAGGCATTACAAGTACAAGAGGAACTTACAGTGAGGTAAAGTGATACAGCGGTTGGACTGATTAAATAAAGTCACCATATCTGTCTTTATACTAGTCTAACTAAGCTGGAATAAACATGGACGAAAAGACAGGCAAACCTTTTGGAAACTGAAGTCATGATGCAGTCTTAGAATTTCTTTTCCTTTTTGACATCCTAGCTTTGTGTCTCTGTTTTGCAGGAAGCACCACGTTTGCTTATTTTTAATTTGACACAACATTGTTGGAAGATTAGTAAATTACTGCATCTTCTCACGCATTTAGCTGATTAAACTTGTCATATCGTTCAGAAAACTCATGCATGGTTCACCACCAGTCTTGATGCATGTGTCCCAAACTGCTAAACCACCAGCCACCAGAAAAATCCTGTCTTGATCAGTCTGGTCCTTGTTCAGGTTTTGGGGTTTTAGCTGTTCTTCCTGTGTGGCTGGTTGTGGGGTCACCACAACAAATGCCTGCCTCACACCAACCAGCTGCATGTCCTACATCCATGAATCTTCCTGGGAGATGGCAGCTACTTCTTTAACATCCTTTGTCTTTGTCCTCTACACACGTCCTAATCATCTCAGCCTTACCTCTCTAACATTTATCTCTAAACCTTGAACCTGAGCTGTCCCTCTGATGTACGTTTTAGCTCACTCCGAATGAAAAATGCAGCCTCTTGTCAGTGTCAACCATACATCACAGCAAGTTTCACAACCGTCTTGTAAACTTTTACTCTTGTTGCTATCGTATCACAAATCACCCTAACATTCATCCACCCTGCCTGCACTCTCTTCTTCACCTATTTTTGTGCACTGTCTGTGTCTTTGGACCTTTGAAATGTTGACGTTTAAACCTGTCACCTTCACATTCACACACATATCCTGACTTGCTCATACTAAATTTCATTGCTCTACTCTCCAGAGCATACCTCCACCTTTCCAGGCTTTCTCTCAACTGCTCCACGCTCTCACTAGATCACAAATCACAACGTGGCCTGCAGTCATCGTAGTCCACAGAGACTCCTGCACGACTTCATGGATGAATCCATCATCACTGCAAATATGAGCCATTCCTGATGTGATCCCACTCCTACCTTGGACCCATCTGTCACTCCTACCGCATACCTCACCACTTTGTCCTCATACAGGTCCTGCACCACAGACACAAACACAGTAAAGTTCCTTCTGACCTTTTCTATACTTCTCTATCAACGTTCTCGAGGCAAATATCACAACAGTAACACTCTCAGCACAAAGTCAAACCGCTGCTTGCTGATTGTCACTTTTATTCTTACCCTAGCTTCAACAACTCTCCTCCATATCTTCATGTTATGAATCTTCAGGTTAATCCATCTGTGCTACCACAGCTCTGCACATCACGCTTGTTCTTGGAAACTGGTCCCAGCACACTACTGCATTCCTCAGGCATCCTCTCTCTCGCCAAGACTCTCTGCACTCTCGCCTACACGTCTTCATACTTTCACAGCTCATTCATCACCTTTCCAGTCTTGTTTTTGCAGCTGCATAACTTTATTTCCTGACATCAAAGTCAAATAACTCACGTCTGGGAATGTTAACTGTAATGTCTAAACGAGCACAAAGTAGTAACTTACTGAACAGAGGCATTCACTGAAATTCATCATGTTCCTCTGTATGATTCACCTCATTGACTCAATATCAACTCAATTCATTTGAATCTGTATATGTGTATTTGATCTGATATTTCCAAATAGCATCATTTTTATTCAAATATAATCATAATTTGTTTATATTAAACCAAATCTTCAGTTTAATTATTTCTGTAACCATCTCTAGGGCTGCAATGATGGATTATTTTAGTAATCGAGTATTCTGTTGATTATTCCATCAATTAATACAGTAATTGGATAAGAAATGCTTTAATACTGTGGGATAAAAAGGGGGTGTTTTACTGTTATCTTAGCATCAGCATTATTGTTACATCAGAATCATATAACAAGCATTGCATTAAACATTTATTGAAGCTATTGACATTACATTAACATTTGTATTACAGTGATTGTTATAACCTCATGTTAATCTTCTATTTACAGGTGTCAGAGTAATCATATGATCTTTCATTGCAGGTGTAACCATGATCATCTTTATACATATTGCAGTTTGTTGCTCATTATAGAGTTGTGCTCAAGTCAATAAGGGTTAAAAGCTACAGTCAGCGTTATGACTGGCTGATCTATGGAGTGGACTGACTTCGAGCATAGAAGGCCGCACGCGCTTACATAACACTGATATCATGTTATTCTTTGTGATCTTTTATTCAGTTATATCTTCTGTTAAGTTTTAAGTAGTGGCCGTTGATTAAACAACATTCATTTAATATTACATACCTGATTCAGAGTATTACACACAGATCAACTTAACAATGTTGTTGAATGTTGTGTCTCCATAAGGGACAGTTGGCTCCAGGAGATAAGTGGGAGTCAGTGTCTGTCCTCGAGAAGGAGAGAATGTCCTTTGCTGTGTCAAAAGTAGTCAACATTGATTGTATTGTACCTGCCTTAAGCATGAGGGGGCGTTCTAATACCCTGATTTCATAAAACAATTGTTGTGTGGTTTTTGGGGTGAGATCTGATGCTGTCTGCGTACGGTGTCCATCTCCCACGCGTGTATTCATTAAATCATAATTTGGCTCATTTGTTTGCATTTTAGAAATTGCAATCTGTTTAAAGTAAAAGATGGAAAACTATTACACAAGTTCATTACCAGCTAAAAGCAAGTCTCTAACTAACTGTGTGTGCGCACAATCAAGGAACGGCTATAAATAAATGTCAGCACACTGACATACTGCCGCCCTTAAATTATGGCTCAGTGCAGAGACACTATAATCAGCTTAGAAAGGTCCTGGCAGGGACCACAAATTCTCTCTACTACTACTATATACTATCTACTATATATGTATGTATGTATATATATATATATATACATACATACATAGTGGAATATTTGTGTTTGAACATGAATATCTCAAAACCTATTCAAAGATAAACCCTAAGATGTTCACTGGTGTTTCTCACCATCAAAATAAATCAAACTGTAATTTGTACAGATACATGGAAAAGATGGCTGAGTATCGAAATAGTTTAAAAAAAAACGTCCAGCACTCCTGCAAAGTCCCATATTTGAGCACACATTAAAAAAAACATCAAATTACAAAAAGCTTATTGTGCAGATATCACACATGTTCCCCCAAAACCTTTTTAAAGAATATATATCTGTGTTATGAAACATATTTGATATATGCAGCCACCATTTCATTATAAATATTCAGATTCTGGGCCTTCATGCAGAGATGGTGTGCAACTCACCCTCTCAGAATAAAATGCTGCAGCCTGAAGCCCTCGAACCAAAGTGAACAGCTGTTTTATACTCTATTAAAACTAATGAGTGTGTCAGATATGGCTCGGGTAAATGAGCATTTCCAGTGTAGCAGTGCTGTACTGTGGGTGTCATGGGTTTGGAAAAGGACCGTTGTGTGGCTTAACATATGTACTGGTATTTATAGAGACCATTTCCAGTCCAACTGACCACTGAAAGCACTTTAGACTTTAAGCCACACTTACCCATACGGGCTTTATTCTATTCAGCACTTTATCTTACTTACACACATGGCCAGTCTAGGTTAATCACTGATGCTTATCTTTGGACTGTGTAAGGAGCAGAGAAAACACATGCAGGCGGAGGAAGAACATACAAACTCCAGACAGAGAAGCCACCTAACATCAACACGTTAACAGCACTTCCTGTTTCCTGGATAAAATGTGCACATGTTTGAGAGTGTGAAGCACAGCCCACACCTGCTTACTCTACAGCTGGGCTTAGTTGGGGGTTAGTGGATGTAAGCTCGTGTAACACAGCTTATAGTCAAAGAGAACTTCGTGGCGTATTTTGGACCATTGTTCTCCTGAAAATCTTTTGATACTTTTTAAAGTCAGTCAAAACTCCATCGTTTAACAAGGCTGACATCACAGGAATATGGTTCACTTATTACCAACACTGTGCATCGAGGCAAACACAGGCTGCTAAGTTTAAAATATGAATCGTGATTTACTTTGTTTCCAGTTTATTTTCTCACAACAGGAATGTGTAGATTCATTAGATTTGTTTAACCCGCTTCCTGAACTCTTGCTGTTCATCCTTTGACTTGTTCGGCATGTTTCCTCTCATAACAGCTTCTGAATAAACTGACTGAACTCACTGGGCCATCTGTTGCTCACACACACATATACATATCTGTTTTTGTCATTACATCATCACCCAGAGTCCTGAACAGCTGGTTCCCACATGGGAAATATTGACCGAGCATAATCCCGACCATCTTTTTCTGGACAGCTGGTAAGAGAGAGTCAGCTCTCACAGACTCTTCACTCAGTGTGCACGGCATGAGCAGTGGTTTTAAATGGTTAAATGGACTGGTGCTTATATAGCACTAGTACTCAAAGCGCTGTCTCTCTCCTCGATTTGAGCACTTGAAGCATCTACTTGACTACAAGTCTCAATAACCTCTCACACACACACAGTGCTTTTACATATATATAGTCATATTAGTAAGCAGCCCCCCCTCCTGTGGTACCACCTGAACCACAGGTGTCCTGTTTCAAACCACATGTTTAAGCATCTGTTTTCTTCAAACAACAATGATCCAGCTCATGTAGATCTGTGTTCTCGGTGATCCAGCTCATCGTAGTCTGAGGAGCTTTGAAAGAAAAGCGTCTGGACTTCTTTAAGTTTCTTAAAAACGTTTCATCCAAGAAGCTTCTTCATTTCTAAGGAATGGAGGAGAGTCCCAGATTTTTTAACCCCTATAGGAGTGTCCCCCAAGGGGGTCATGGACCCCCTGTTGATCCTCACACGAGCCAAGGTGTGAAAACGGGTGTAGGTCACAATCAGACAAGGCTTCGTGTGAACCCATAATTAAACCTGGCCCCACCCTATCACGTGATTGCCTGAGGTCAAATGGCCCAGGATGTGAGTGGGCGTTAAGGCCCCGCCCTCTGTTCAAGGATGGTCGTTCACAGTGGACACAGGCTGTATCCCAATTCAGGGTCTGCAGCCTTAAAGGCCGCATTTTAAGGCCGATTACGTCACAGCGACGCGACGAAGGCTGTCCCAATTCAAAGGCTGCTCGAAATGCGGCCTCAAATGCATCCTTCATTTCCCTGAATTTTAAGGACGTGGCGGTGTAGACTTCGTGGCCCAACATATCCCAGAATGCATAGCGCGGCGGTGGTGTGGATAATTTTGCCGAAAAAAAAACGGTGGAAGCGGAGCGGCCGAAGAGTAAACTTTAAGTAAGTACTGAATATTATGTCACTTATTTATGTGCAAATGTTTTTATAACGAAGAACATTAAAACATTACTGTTGGCCACATGTCGGCCTGAAGCTCAGTGTTTGGCACAGAGTTCATGTTCACTGCTGTAATAGCTAATAATGATTAATATAATATTGGCCATATTATATTTACATTACCACAGTGAGATGACTTTAGTCTCATGAACAACATCAGCTAATTGTTATTTACTAGCTAATCTTAAATGACTGTTCAGTACAGAAATGAAGCCCAACAATCATGTTTTACAGTCCTGTGGTCTCAGCCTCAGATACTCAGCTGATCACACAAAGCTCGTGTAGAAACAAACAAAATATGTTCTCCTTCATTTCTGTCAAACAAAGTTTGAAACGTTTCCAGCTGTTAGTATCATGGTTGCTAGGCAACCTGGGCCTCGCACTTCCAGCCTCGGCGGTCTTTGAGTACGCTGACCCATGAGAACCGTTGAGGCTGCAGACCCTGAACTGGGACACAGCCCCTGATGCTCTTTGAAACCATCTGTCTTCTCTGTCCAAAATGTGAATGCTGGCATCCTCAAAGAGTGACCTTTGACCTTTAGATGCAGATGGACAGCCGAGGTGGGTCTTGCATATAGATGGCAGCATTTGTGTGTGTTTGTTTGTTATTGTCTGTCTGCGAAGAAACCCGATGCTGTGATGCTCGGGCTTTAATCTATCCAATTCTTCTACTTGCCCGTGAAACAGTAACACTAGTGCAGCTGCAGTGTTTGTCATGGTTGCATCGCCTGCAGGGAATGTGGCAGGTATGTAGACGAGCCTGTTTGTGACACCTGATGGCTGGGTGTGGACGAGCACTTCCTGCTATGACTGTGTACACAGACAGCTGGGAATACAAACCACAGAATGGGAGTGCTGGTGCACCAGTGTCTGTCATATGTACAAAAGAAGTCATCTTGTGTGTGTTCAGCTAACAAACCTCCAGATAAGACAACATGAATTTCATTTATAATTCTGATTGAGTGGGCAGGGATTTAAATACCAGGAGGTTCACTTTGGGAAGTTGGAGCACATGGAGGAAACCCAGGCAGGCAAACTGCACACAGCAGATAACAAGGTTTGAACCAGGAAACGACCGGCTCCCTGTGCCAGCTACAAACCAAATCCATTGTTTGATCCCCAAGCAGCAGCTTTATTTGTTCAATAAAGATGCCAAAGAGCAGCCTTGTAAGATAAGCTGACTCACCATGCAGTTCGATTAGCAGCCTGAAGTATGCACATCCTCATGCTTCACATTCAACAAGAGCTCGTAACACTGAGCTGATGTCTTTGAATAGCATTTCCTTTTTCAACCTGTGGATTAACAAAGTCATACACGCCCTGCACACACGCACACTTCATGTATGTGTGTGCAGGGAATCATGCTATTTACTTTTTGCTCCGACAACTGACATGCAGCGGGGGGGCCTCCAATCAGGATACTGCATTGACTGAGCTGATTGAGTGGGCTCAGCAGGCTTTAATACCAGGGGGGGGGGTTCAGCTTTGTCTGAACTCCTCGTTCCACTTTGGAATATCTGTATGGACTATTTTTAGTAATTCATCAGTACTGATAAGAACTCACGGTCATTCACACCCAGAGGATCTGCTGCTAACCAGCCCCTCACAGTGTGTATGGCGAGTCCCCGGCTTCCACTCAGACGTGCTCATGTGTATTCTATTATATGTGTATATATATAGTATGGGGTTGAAATCAGAGCCAGGATAATGGTGTTAAACAGGAACGAGTGTTTGGTATGTAGACAGCTATGTGGGTGTGTTTCACGTTCCTGTGTGATGAAGCTTCGCTGTGTGACTTTCAGAAGAATCGTGAAACACTGAGTCCATCCATCAAGTTTTATTAGGATTCAGCTCAACTCAGCTTTATTTATAGACCAAATCACACGTGTGTGTTTAATCTGTAGTGTTGTAAAGCTCAAAAATGGCGCCACACCTCCGCTGTGCGCACATCGCGTTTTTCATGTAACTCATTTTACACAACTTTAGGAGAATTAAGTTTATATGGACGTGTGCAGAGTGTGACAGCCGAGAAAGACTTCAGCAAACCACGAGCCTGATTTAAATAATTACAAGACAAAATTAAATTAATATGGCATTAAATAAATATCTTAATATTCACTGAGGAGGTGCAGACGTGTGTTCGGGTTAGGCTAACAACATCAGCAGACTCCCGCGTCTGCATGGATACTGGAGCTTCCTCTGAGACTGAGGTCAGTGGGGTTGGGTGACCTGGTGACCCGTCCAGGTGTACCCGCTTCTGTGGCAGCCGGGACAGGCTCCCAGGGCACGATGAATAAAACAACGTTCTCAGGGAAACGATGCTAACGTTGCTCAATTTATTCATATTTTACAAAACAGTATGAAGCCACTGTAAAAAACAACTCGTCTGAACTTAACAATCCTGAAACATCCGACTGTGAGGAGCAAAGATGGGCAGATTCAAACAGAAGTGCTGCTCAGTCTGAGGCAGGGTGAAGATTTAGGTGATGGGGTGTAACACAGGCTGTCTGCACCAGTAACCGAGCATCCTTCAACGTTGCAGTGCAGCAACGCGGTCACTCCCTCTGCAGAGCTCTGTGCTCCTCTGAGAGTTAAAGAAGCAGTTTCAAAGGTCATATGTCTCCAGGGACAGAGTCTACACTTGGAAACACTCCACCTGATCTACAGGACTGACCAGCTTCTTCCTGGTTTTCCACAGACACAAGTGCTCACAAATCGACCTGCACCCCTTTATTTCCATCATCTTTTCTTCTTGCTTTGTCGGAGCATCCTCTTCCTCGTCACGATCATCTCGTAGAGTTTCTCCAGGCTGGGCTGCAGACCCTGACCGTTCAGTGCTGAGCAGCCCTCCGTGTGGTGCAGGGTGGAGGAGCTCAGCTCGTGGAGGCCCAGCAGCTTCTCCACCTGAAACGAGACAAAGTGAGGTTAGTCCCAACCGCGTCACACAGCTCAGCTCATAATAATAATAATAATAATAATAATGGATTGCATTTATAAAGCGCTTTTCAAGGCACCCAAAGCGCTTTACAATGCCACTATTCATTCACTCTCACATTCACACACTGGTGGAGGCAGCTACAGGTGTAGCTACAGCTGCCCTGGGGCAGACTGACAGAAGCGAGGCTGCCATATCACGCCATCGGCCCCTCTGGCCAACACCAGTAGGCGGCAGGTGAAGTGTCTTGCCCAAGAACACAACGACCAGGACAGAGAGCCCGGGGATCGAACCGGCGACCTTCCAGTTACAGATGCGCTTCCCAAACCCCTGAGCCCCAAATATTGTAGCTTATTGCTTCATATGAAGCAATAAAATGAATATGAAGGAATAAAATGGCGCCGGTGAGGTCGGCTGCCGTGCTGAATGCTCTGCCCCAACTTCTCCACTTTCTGCAGTTTTTTCATCAGTGGCACGCCAGTGGAGAGAGTGGACAGTTTCCGATACCTGGGTGTCCACATCACTCAGGACCTGTCATGGTCCTGCCACATCAACACCCAGGTTAAGAAAGCCCGTCAGCGTCTCTTCTTCCTCAGAAGACTTAGAGACTTCCATCTGCCACTGAAGGTGCTCAAGAACTTCTACTGCTGCACCATGGAGAGCGTCCTGATGGAAACATCTGCACCTGATTTGGGAACAGCACCAAGCAGGACAGACGAGATCTGCAAAGAGTGGTGCGCTCAGCCGAACGCATCATTCAATCAGAGCTCCCTGACCTGCTGTCCATCTACACCAAGCGGTGCAAGTCCAAAGCTAGGAAGATTATGGACCTCTCCCATCCCAACAATGGACTCTTCTCACTGTTGAGGTCTGGGAAGCGCTTCCGCTCCCTTAAGGCCAAAACAGAGAGAATGAGGAGGAGCTTCTTCCCCCAGGCTATTCAGCCCTGAACCAGGTGTAGGACTGGACTCTCCCACACATCACATCACCACACGCACCACCACTCATTTCCTATAATCCTATAATTTATAATCTTGATAATCTCTTTCTGCTATTTGCACTTTTTTTTTTTTTTTTTTTTTACTGTAAATTTAAAGTTAATTTGTAAATTTTGTAGTAAATTGTAAATACTGTAAAACTTTTTTCTGTCATTTAATGGTCGGGCATTGTACAGCTACAAGCATTTCACCTCATGTCATACTGTGTATGGTTGTGTGTGTGTGAGAAATAAAATTTGAATTTGAATAAGCTACAAACTCTGAGTGTGAAAGTCGCTTTCAGAAGCAGGTCCTAAAGGACAACGTATGCATGTTTCTGCAAGAGTGATGAGGCTCAAAGCACACAGCACTAACTGCACTGTCCTCTAAACAAAAGCACAGACCAACAAAAACAACATGTTAACACTTTAAAGTTGTGCTGCAGTTTACGGAGGTCACCCTGCAGCGACGGCACATCTGGGACTGTCGCTTCATGTTTGACACGATCAAACGGCTCTGTGAAATAATGTGTTGATCCACAGAACTAACGCAGCCTCTTTCTTTGTGACTTCATGCACACGATGCACCCACATCATCCTGAACTCCTGTTACATGCAAACCTGTTGCTCCAGCCCACTCACTGCCTCCCACAGTTACACTGTGTGTGTGCTGGCAGCCTCAAACGTGCACATTTTTAATGTATTCTTCTAACAACAAACATCACGATGTGTGTGCGTCTGTCCTCTGAGGGCTCAGTGAGGCTGCAGTTTTTGCTCCTCCAGCCTGACAGTGATGTTGTTCTTTCTCTCCTGGTTTTGCTAATGCAAGTTCCAGGTGGAGGCTGACGGCTGGAAGACTGAATGGGGCTGGCTATAAACTGGGACACGTCAGACTGGCACGGCCCTGCCTACTTCCTGCTTCCAAATACGTTTAACCCTGTACTTTGTATTAAGTTGTGTACTGTGTGAGGTTTCTGTGGCTAGTTTGACTCGTTGTTGTTGTTGTATATACTTCATAGACCTTTGTTGATGACCTGGTAGCTGTTGGAGTGTTCAGGTTAGAGACAGGTCGCAGGCTTCATCACTCCCACCCCGACATTTCCTCTCTAACGATAAATATAATATTCAGTTGTTGGCAGCGTTGGACGTTCCTATCTTTCTTGTGTTGCGCTCTGGTTTCCCCGAGGCCGTAACAGTGCAAATAAATAATCAGCTGCTGCTCCAGCCTGTAGAGTAACTATACCTCCAACCACAAAGCTAAAACAGAACAATAAGAAGTGGATGCTGTGCCCAGAGCAATGATGCCGGCCGTTCATATTTGATAATTACCTCTGTAGATGACAGCGCTCCATCCAGGTCTTGTTTGTTTGCCAGAACCAGCACAGGAACGCCCTGGTTTTCAGCTGACCGGGTGATCCGGTGGAGCTCCACCTTGGCCTCCTCCATGCGCTCCACCTCCGCCGCGTCCACCACGAACACCAGCCCGTCCATCCTCCGAGTGTACGACTTCCAGAGGGGCCTCAGCTTCTCCTGGCCACCAACGTCCCACACTTGGAAAGTCGTGGTGTTGGCTTTGGAGTGTCCGATTGGCAATTTAATCCTTTCCATGTTGAATCCCTTGGTGGGGCCGGTCTCAACAAACTCCCTCAGCTTGAGTCTGTAGAGCAGGGAGGTCTTCCCTGCAGAGTCCAAACCAATCACCACCACATGCAGCGACTGAAAGTTGGGGAACGGGCTGTTAGCTGTGCCTGTCAGCTGGTTCCCCATGTTTGTGCCCTGTGATGGGGTGGCAGCTCTTAATGAACAAAGCAGATCTGGTTATCTCTCCTGGCTTGTTACTTGTGTCCAGGGTCAGCTTGCTTTCTGCATCCTTGGCAGCGAGAACACGAGTGTGTGTCAGGGGCTCTGAAGGTGTTTGAAGAGTTTGCTTGGTTGGAGAATACTTCACACCCTGGCCTCACTTCAAAGGTTACGGAGGGCAGGCCGTCTGCAGTCACTGAGGACCTGAGGACAAAAGAACAGACAGATGAAACCTCGAGTCAGCGTTTTAACAAACGGCCCTGCCTCCGTGAGGCAACACCAGAGTTTCTATTTCCAGTCTGTTCCAGCTGTTTCCTCCTCGGGAAGGGAAACCAGAGTGGAGGAATCCTGCACTACCTGTTCTGGTTTCTGCCACTTTATCATGTCTCACAGTCGCCCTGTGAAGCAACTACAGACAAAGTAACGACAACAGAATCAAACAAACTGTATTTATATCAAAGACAAACTAGTGTCAACTATGACTCCCCAATAAAACCTCTTATTTGCTTTGAAGACTCGCACATCCCACACAAATAGGTCACTCACACACACAAGCCTTTGTTTCTAGAAAACGAGGAGGAGCCGGGAACCCCAGAGGAGGACTAAGCCGACAGCCGCCGTGTGCGCTCCCGGCACACACGGCTGCTGTCGGCGCAGCTCTCGGGTCAGCGCGCTTCTGTTGGTGGACAATGATGAACGTGTCTCACCTGCCAGTCTTTCCACGCCTGTTCCCGCCGTCATCCTGGGACAACCACACCAGGAATCCTCGTAGCTTCGTTTCAAGCTCCGTGAAGACGTGACCGGTTCGATCCTGAACCGGCGAAGACTGAACAGGAGAGAGGAGCTCCGGAAACAGCCGCAGTCCCGCTGCTGACGTATCAACGGAGGGAGGAGGAGCCTCCTCCTCCTCCCCCCCTCCTCCCCCCCTCCTTCTTCGGCTGTTGCTACTGCTCCTTTAGGAGTCGCTACAGCGGCTCATCCGCCCACAGCATCCTCCTTTGTCACACCAGCCCCCGCGCTGCACCCACGAGTCCTGTGTGGGTCTTCCTCTCTTCCTCTGTCACATATAACTAAGATGCTTCTTCTGCCCGTTGCGGGCTTTAGCTGAGTGAGTCGGCACCATTTATCACAGACTATGAAATATCACAGACAAACGGGTCTCAAGCAGAGGTGTGAATATGAAGTAACGAAGTATTTGTACTTCGATACTTTGTTACTGTGCTTAAGTAGAATTTTCAGGCATCTGTACTTTAAGTAGTTTTTTACTCCCTACATTTATAAACACGTGTCTGTACTTTCCACTCCTGACAATAATAAACGGGCTTGTTACTTTTGCTTTAACCACTTTGTCGGGGTTGATTATCTGACGTCACTACAAGCCTTCAAACATTCTTTCATTGATCTTTATTTAACCATTGAGGTTAGAAAATGTCTTTTACACGGATGTCCTGAGAAGCAGCAAAGTGCAAAACAAGCCAATTCATGTACAAGTGCAACAAAAACAGTGATTTGAGCCGAAGCAGTGCGCGTGTCTGTGTAATAATCACCAGGAGAAGAAGAGAGACACCATGTGCCACAGTCAGCACCAGAATGACTGCAGGTGCGATCAGATCTGGATCGATTATATCAAGTGAAGCAGAAATTCATATCAATGTTACCTGATGATGCTGAGATTCATCGACTGATCCACCTTCATACCAACTATGCATAAGAAAATCCATTAGACCAAAGTTTGTATTCCCATTTTCTAATATTTTATTATTACATTAAACAGCACAAAGTTCAGCTTTGAACACAAACAGCTGACTCGGTTTGACTTTCTTACTCTGAGCACGTTTCAGAGCCTGTGCTTTTTCACTTTTACTTGAGTAAATAAGTTGAACCGCTGCTTCAACTGTTACTGGAGTGTTTTTTACGCTACAGGCCACTTGACCACTTGAAAAATGTAAAAAAAATAAATAAATAAATCATGTTGGATCTTAACGAGGTTCCAAGTAGAGCAGAAGAAGAAGAAATGGGAGTGAGATGAAACATATTTTGAGAAATTTATTACTTAAATTTATTATTAAACTGAAACCGGCTGTTTTACAGCTGATCAAAGCCGGATGGGCGACTCGCCTTCCTCTTCCTCTCTCTCTCCCTCGCTCGCTCTCGGCTACGTAACGAGGTTAATTGTGCGTCCACCTGCATGTTGATTGCAGGCGTCGGTCCGTGCAAAAAGAGTTTTCTCTTGGGTCATTCCTCCCGTGATTTTGGCGAAAAGCCGCAGTAAATGCTGGCACACACGCATCGATCAGCAAGTGAGCAGATCGCACGACAGCTACAGGTAACCTCCTGTACCGGATGTTCCCTCCGAGTTTGTAATGATCTAGTTTTGCGGTCCTGCTGTTTCTGTTTCACTCCGGCGTTGCGGAGAGAGCTGGTGCAGGATGCCGCCTCCGGTCCTGGGTAAGCAGTCACAATCACAGGACGCTGAGGTTATTATTAGTGATGGTGAGATGAAGCCTCGTGATGAACTGAAGCTTCCATCCAACTGGTCGACTCATGGTCCGAAGCATTGTGATGATTCGTTTGCTCTACTGCGCCATCAAGTGGACGATTTAAGTGAAACAGGCTCTGTGATTATAATGATCTGTAAACCTCTAAACCAGGGGTCTGCAACCTTTTACACCCAAAGAGCCATTTGGACCCGGTTTCCACGCAAAAGAAAACACTGGGAGCCGCAAATACTTTTTGACATCTAAAATGAAGATAACACTGTATGTATTGTTTTTTACCTTCATGCTTTGTGTGAACAACTAAGGTGTGTTGCTTATGAAATCCATGAAGTGCTACAGAAAAAATTACATTTTATTCATGTAATCAACACATTTTGAACTCTTAAAGAAATATAACCAAAGGAAAGACACCAACCTGAACTAAAATGATCCAGCAAACAAAACTGTTCTCAGCCACCACCCTTATATCGCCTTTGGGCTGTTGGAGCCTTGACCTGACTTTTAAAAAATAATTGGTAAAAAAGCACTATGCTGATGAAAAATTAAAAATAGATATTTGCAAAATTCTGCCTAAATATGTATTTTACCAGGTTAATGCGTGCGGTGGGGCGTGGTCTGCAGCGCTGCTGCAGGGGAGGCGGACGCACCTGAGCCACACCCGCAATCACGCCTCGCTGCCTTTACGTCTGCGCTATCTGTGCTGTTGTGTTGTTGGTGGTGTATGTCGGGCTGTGAAGTGAAAAGCTACAGCCGGCTGTATGCGTACAGCAAACGTGTGTGAAAAGTGGTCAATAAAGAGATGCTGAAAAGCGTGTTCATGCAAACATCGTCGGTCTGCCGTGATATGTTTACAATAAGACTTATGGTCCCGAACCTCTGCGCACAGCGTCTGCAAATCGGGGCTGTACGAAGTCAGTTTACGCAGGACTGTAAGCTGTCATCTGTGAGGCGTGAGCGGTGTTTGTCTTTAACATAGTTCATGGTGGAGCTGCTGACATAATGTGGATCCGAAGATCCATAACTGGCCTACCTGGGGTTGAAAGTCTCGATAAATGCACGGCGTTTCGGCGGGTACACCGGAGTGTGACGCTTATTTTGAGCGATGAAAAAATAATAGAATATAATTTTATTTTTATATTTCAATATCACAATAACCTTCCAATTTAGAACTACAAGTTAAAAAAAAGAACTAAACACAAATAAAATACACTTCAGCTAAATACTAATTTATTTTCCCAAACCACGCGGAGCCGCAGTATAAGGACTAAAGAGCCACATGCGGCTCTGGAGCCGCAGGTTGCCGACCCCTGCTCTAAACTGAATAAATAAATAGTTTTCATGGTTATTTATCCCGAATATTGTCTCAGTGTGTCTGATACAAAAGAGAAAGTGGAAACTTTCAGGACAGAGTTTTGGTGTGATTGTGTAACTGTGTCGTCACTGATTTCTAGAATCGATTCAATTCGGGGAAATTTTGCCTCAGACAGGCAGAAATATTATAATCAGATCATGCATCAGTACATTTACATATTTTTAGATCTATAAAAAGAAGCTGACACTTGTGAGACTTTATCAGAGGTGTGAGCATCACAGCAGAGGCCTTTGTGTCAAAGTAGCTGAGGATAAAACACAGAAGGAGATTTTCCTGTTCTGGGATTTTATAAAAATATTCTGCAGTAGATCAAAAACGAAAGAAAACCCTTAATCAACACATGAACATTACCTGATGCTGCTGAGAAATATCCTGTCTCAGAGTGACTCTGAAAAACTAGTTCATGCATTTATTACTTCCAGCGTTCCTCCCTGTCCAGGATGTTACATCCTCATCATTGAAAGAGTGTCCACTGGCCTGTAGATGTAAATAGACTGCAGAGTCCTGGCCTGACGAGGTCGCTCTTCTGTGTTGTCCCATCCGCTTCACCAAAGGTTGTTTGTTTCCCCGATGTATAAATCCTGACAATCCTCCGGCACTTAACAGCGTACAGTATAATCTGGTTTGAAGAACGCTGGTTTGAGGGCGGAGTCAAGGAGGCCATTTACGTGAAAGGGGAAAGACCATCTCTGAATGGAGGAGGGGCCTAAGGGTACATCTGTTACCATCTTACAATGCTGTGATTGCAGCCATTCCCCAACTCTCTGTGAGTGGTACTCATGGTTATTGATCAGTGGTTGTTGATCAATGGTCATGAGAATTTGCATAATTATGATTAAGGACTGACCTCCCAGCCCATTGTTCCTTCAGTGGGCTGGTTTCAGTCATTATGCAAATGTACTGTTTATAAGATTGAAACCTGCAGTCAGCTGAGACTGAAGACGTCACCTGATGATGACGAAACGTTTCTCCCAGAAAACGCTACGTCCAGATGAACAGAATCAACTTTTGGAGAATCAGCAAATGAGCACTAAGAATATGTTTATTCCTTAAGTTTCCCCCTTTTCGTGTTTCCTGAGAAACACGACATAATTCCTGATTTATCCCATTAAGTTTACTTGCATGTTAAAAGCCCAGGGTATAACATCAGTGATTATGCTAAACAACACGAAACATTTCACTTGCCCAACCATTTAGATCATCCGTCCCCTCAACAGGTTGTATGTTTTCAATGTTCCCTTATTATTGTGGCATAAGTTTGTTTATGAGTCAAAAGTGGCCTTGCTTTACAAGCCTTTATTACTAAAATACATAAAACAATATAATCAGAAAATAAGCAATAAGAATGTGTTTATTCCTTAACAGCCTCTGTTTAAATTAAGGTGGAGGAGTGGACCCGTGTTTGGTCTCTTTGCATCAACCAAGAGCCAACAACAGCAAACTCAAACTGCTCTGAAAGCTTTTATAGACTTTAATGAACAGATAAAACTTTAAAAACAACAATAAAAAAATGTTTATCTCAGGGTCGGGCTCAGGTCGCTGCAGGATCTCAGACTCCCTCCTCTCCAGAGCGTCCTGCCAACCACATGCCTCAGCTGGTCCTCTAACAATAGAAAATTCACTTGTTTTCAGGGTATAAAATAACCAGGGTCAGGGTTCTGTTGGTTGCCAAGTTCCACTTTCATTTTTATTTACTTATTATGGTATTTCCACCATGGGGCCCACAACAACATCTTAGCACTGCACAGATGGTCTCTGTGGCCCGTTCAGCATCACCAGATGTTACTTTTTTTTTTTTTTTTAGCTAACCGTTTAATATAAAACATCCAACTTGTATAGAAAGAACTGGAAAAGAAAGCTTTCTATGGTGTGACGGCTGGATTAACACGAGAAAGTAAAAATATGAAGAATTGGTGCAGAAACCTTCCAGAGTTCATTCTGGATCCATGCCACCACGCTGTCCACTGGCACGCTCTCTGATTGGAAATGTTTGTCCAAAGTTTGTTTCCAATCACACATTCAGTGTTCCCACACAAGCGTGGTGGCGATGTGCTTCCCTCAGACCGGTCCTTTCTGTGCTTCGGTGTTTCCTGCCAGTGCTTGTTAGTTTAAGCACTCACTTCTCTTTTCTTTTAATGCCACATTTTAATCATCAGCACTTTTCGATGCATTCAAATCACTTCGTGTGGCTCACACCCATGGTCACTGCAGAACTTCAGCTTGCAGTTTAGTTCTTACATGTTGTAAAGTCTGTATTTCAAACGGTGAGATCTCTACAAGCACTCGGTCTTCGATTGAGAGAATGAAATGTTTTCTCAATGATTAAACAACACCTGAGCCCGTCCACATTTACCTTTAACTCTTCTGTAACAAACCTCCTGACTGACTTTCTTCACTTCCTGTCTGCTACATTTAATGTTTTGTGACATATGCAGCAGAGTTCAAAGGTCTGTGACCCCCAGCCTCACCTAACAAGGACTTCTTCTTCTCCAGGTCTAAACTTGCATCTTTTAAGACCTTCAGTGAAAGTTGGTGAATTTAAAATGAACACAGAAGCTCAACAGCACACAGCCATGTCAGGGTGGGACCATGGTTAGTGAACCATGGAGGGTGGAGGCAGCAGATTTACCCACACTCCCCTGCCAATCTGTTCCTCTGTAACAAAGCAGCCCAGCGTTGTGTTGCCAGGAGGCTCTCCTTATCGAGGTCAGAGTGACACTGACACTCAGCAGTGCTCAGCCTGGACAGCTTCTTTGTCTCCTGAGGACAAGTCAGGTGAGTAAAACTCTCATTTGCTCATTAAGACCACAGCGACTGTCTGTGCTGATATTTATTCACACGTAATCTTTAACAGCTGAAAGTCCAGGAATCCAGAAGAAAATAGTTCAAATTAATCATGTCTTCATTCATTGAGTGTGGAAACATGATGCAAAATCTGGGTGTGCCTTTGTCATTACACAAAGTCTGAATCTCTGTATCATATGTGTGTAACATGATGTTTTCCATAGCTTCAAACTCTGACAGTGTGAATCAATGTTCGAGATGTGTGGCATCATTTAAATGTTGTGTTCGTTTGAAGCGTGCAGGGCTCACACAGAGCAGGTGAGACGGGACCCAGCACAGTAATCAGAGTAGCTGGTGGCAGTGGTTGGGTGCTGTATCATGTAGCTGCTGTGAGATAAAGCACAGTGTTTGTAATCCAATCCTCCCCAGCAGCAGCACATGCTGCTCGAGTCACTTTGAATCGTGAAAATGAGAGAGTGTGAGGATAAAGAGCAGAGACATACCTGTGCAGGTGTCAGAAGTGGACCTCCGTGTGGTTGACACAATCTTGGTTAGGGGTGGGCGATATAAACGATATACGATAGAAACGATATAAATTTGGCCAACGATAGAGATTTTGACTATACCGCTCTATCGCGATGGCGCATGTTGATCATGTCATCAAGCTGCGCCTGTTTTGGTCGAAAGCATCGTAGCGGCTAAAACCATTATCATCTGAAAATTATGGCGGTCGACAGTCACAGCAAAGAGATGAAGCACTTTTGAAATATGGGAAAGCCAAAAACTGCGCTTCCTCCACTTCCGTAACATTGATTCATTAATGCTGAATTCTCTGCAGCTGTTCCCATGTTGTTGCAGTATATTAATAACTAACCTCGTATTGTGGATGAATGATCTCAGTTGTTCTCCTGACTGAAGTTTGGCCCGTGTATAGCATCCTGCTATGATTGCATTTGTTCCTGACCACCAGAATCCCTCACGTTAACTTTTATCGAGTGGAAAAAAGTTGGCGTTCATCCTCCAGCTTCACTGTGCTAATGCTATGCTAACATAGCTGTGTCGCTAGCAATCACGTAGCACAACATGTTTAGGTGGAAGCTAGCAAGCTAACTTCCTGTTAACTTCTAACTCCGTTAAATTTAATAAATTCTGTTTTCATGGATGTTAAACTTAATTGTTACACCTGGTAAAGCAGCAACGCTGATCATTTTATTAAAGATGAAAGAATTTAGACCGTTTTTAACTCTTAGTGTTCGTTTGACTTTGGGACCTGAATGAATTTTAGGCCATATCGCCCAGCTCTAATCTTGGTGTGTGAAAGGATGTCTGAGGAATGGAAAAGTACTGATGCTCGTTATCCGTTACAAAGGTGAGAGCTGTAGTAACTAAGGGCTAAAGCTGAAGAGAAACCGTGAAAGTACCAGAGAGAGTCGTTGAAGAAAAGCACTGCAGACGTGACGGTGCTTGATTGTGCTGATGGAGGAGGACCGATGGAGCTTCACTGTGTCTTTGTGGATCAGAGGAAGCAGATGAGATGTGGTGCTGCATGAGGAAGTCATGAGAGGGTGGTGAGGTGTGAGTGCACAGATGGGTTCAGATGAGCAGCAGACTCAGCATACACTGGTCAGGTCTTCTTCCTCTCTCCATCCATGAGGTGTAGAGGCTTCAGGTGTTTGCTCCTGACACTGACCGTCTCTCTATTTCCAATCTGCATCCTGGCTTTGATGTCATGTAACATCATGCATAAATGAAGATGATAAGGGAACGGGTTTCCATGGCAACTGAACTTCCCATGTCCTCCAAACTTCACACCTTCATCTCTACATTTACCCCAGTTCTCTTTTTATGTACTTCCAGAGGTGACCTTCAGTGCAGGCACACCACAAAGGTTTACAGTGTCCACGTCTCCGTAGCCCAGACCCACTCGAGATGTCAGCAATGCACTGGGAGGCCAGGCGACGGCAGGCTGCTCTGGACCGCAGGATGGCCCGAGACAAGCAGCCGGTGAGCAAGCAGCTAACATACATAAATGTTCACTTATGAAACTTTCCGTGTTTTTAAATATGAAATGACATCAAGTGTAACCAGAATCTGAACATTTTTATTACATTGGCAACATCTCCAGATTGTATATACTCGGGAAACTGTAATTAGATCCTGTCACAAACCATCCATCCTCATCCACTTATATCAGGTCACAGGAGGGCTGCAGCCTTTCCCAGCACAGAGCGAGAGGCACAGACGACCATTCACACCCACAATTTACAATCACCAGTGGACCTAAACCCACTAACTGCATGTCTTTCACCATAACAGGTCTTTCATTAAGTTTCAGTGCTTGTAATACTTTGTCCTGCTGACTGATCCATGCCAATCCAAGTGTGTCGAGGCTTCAAGTCAGGAGCTATCACTCTTAGTTGGAAGTTAAAGAACTTCAACTCTCTGGCTCATCCTCCCTGTAACACATTGTTCTGATGATCTGAGCACTGAAGGTTCTTTAAACTGCAGATGAGTTCAGCGTTGACTGTTGTGTCCATCTTTCTCTTTACAGTTGGTGCACATGAGAAGCTCTTCTGACACCAATCCAACCAAATCAAATGCAACACAAGAACAACGAGGTAGGAGCAGGCTTTTAACTATCACGATCCTCGAAGTACAGCTGGGGGGGTTGGTGGGGTGGGGCAGCGATCCTCTAGATTATCTACTTCCACTTATTGATCACCCAAACACCCAGATTGAGTTTAAGTTCATTTGAAAGCCTGATGCTTAGTCTTGTCCAGCCAAGCTGGAAAACTGAAAAAACAGTTTTATTTGTTATCATCTCTAAGCCGAATCCTTACTCTGACTTCTTCTCTGATTTCTCGTTCATGGAACAAAACACAGGGAGAAAAACATGTAAACAGGAAGGTTAAACGAGACAACATGGAGACAGAAATATAACTAAACATAGCAGCCATAACCAAGTTTAACTCAATACTAACTACTAGAAAACTAAAACATAACACAGAAAAAAACACCACAAACTCAAAAGCTGGGTCACATGACCCAGAACCACGACAGTTATTCGACTCAATTGGCTTCTCTCAAACTGTAAAAGAACCCACCCACCACTTTAATCACACTCTAGATCTTGTTTTAACATATGGCATAGAAACTGAACATTTAACAGTGTTTCCTGAAAACCCTCTCCTGTCTGATCATTTCTTGATAACATTTACATTTACAATAATTGATTACGCAGCAGTGGAGAGTGGACTTTATCAAAGTAGATGTCTTTCTGAAAGCGCTGTAACTAAGTTTAAGAATATAATCCAGCCACTGTTATCATCGTCAATGCCCTGTACCAACACAGAGCAGAGCAGCTATCTGAACGCTGCTCCAACAGAGGTCGATTATCTTGTTAATAATTTCACCTCCTCACTACGTACGACTCTGGATACTGTAGCTCCAGTGAAAACTAAGGTCTCTAATCAGAAGTACCTGACCCCGTGGTATAATTCTCAAACACGTACCCTAAAGCAGATGACTCGTAATCTGGAGAGGAAATGGCGTGTCACAAATTTAGAGGATCATCATTTAGCCTGGAGAAATAGTTTGTTGCTTTATAAGAAAGCCCTCCGCAAAGCCAGAACAGCTTACTATTCGTCACTGATTGAAGAAAATAAGAACAACCCCAGGTTTCTCTTCAGCACTGTAGCCAGGCTGACAAAAAGTCAGAGCTCTTTTGAGCCAACCATCCCTTTAACGTTAACTAGTGATGACTTCATGAACTTCTTCACAAATAAAATTTTTATCATTAGAGAAAAAATTACCAATAATCATCCCACAGATGTAATATTATCTACAGCTACTCTTAGTACCATTGATGTTAAGTTAGACTCTTTTTCTCCAATCGATCTTTCTGAGTTAACTTCAATAATTACTTCCTCCAAACCATCAACGTGTCTTTTAGACCCCATTCCTACAAAACTGCTCAAAGAAGTCCTGCCATTGATTAATTCTTCGATCTTAAATATGATCAACCTATCTCTAATAATCAGCTATGTACCACAGGCCTTCAAGGTGGCTGCAGTTAAACCTTTACTCAAAAAGCCATCTCTAGACCCAGCAGTCTTAGCTAATTATAGGCCAATCTCCAACCTTCCTTTCATATCAAAAATCCTTGAAAGAGTAGTTGTCAAACAGCTAACAGATCATCTGCAGAGGAATGGTTTATTTGAAGAGTTTCTTCAAATAAGCCTTTTCTTCAAAGGCTTAGGGAGGGGCAGCCTAATGGGATGAGAGGTAAACAAGAGAGGTAACATTTCCATGTGCTGTTTGTAGCCGGGAGTCCGCATCACTGTGAAGGTGACCTGAAGATGGATGACCATCACAACCCCAAGATTCCCAACAGGTTCTCAGTAGGTATCATTGACTTCCTGTGATGAGGCTCGGCCTGTGATTGTAGACTGGCAATGACTCATTTTCATTACGTTTATCAGGATCAGTCGTCTTAGTAACGGCCCATCTATTACAAACATTGATCTATTATCCATTTCTCTTCCAGTCTCTGCAGTACACCCAGCAGTGGTGAGGACAGCCTCAGCTCTCTCATGACAGCATGTGTGGAAGCAGCTGTTTCTGCATCTATCAGATAATAAATGAACATGACTCCATCCATGTGTCTGTTACTGGAGTTACAGAAGGACCCTCAGACAGTGTGACACATATTCACACTGAACAGCGAAGGCAGCAAAACTCTTATGAAGCTTCAGTGCTCGGTCACATACACATGCTCAAACACACAAACAGGTGTCTGACAATGCATGTGTAACACACCGAACACAAAAAGGAGAGATCAGGGTCATTGTTGCTATCATCAACAGCACTGGCACAGGGCAACTGTGTGCTTTGCAAAGGGAGGAGAGAGAAATGTAAGGCATGAAACACAGATGCACGTATAGCCATATTATTATTAAGTTATATTATTATTAAGAAGCTGCCTTCCTGTGTAAATTGCTCCTCCCACCTTAACTTTGTTCTTTAGCCTTTTCTGTGCTGACTCTCTCTAGTGTCTCCAGTCCTTCCCAGATTTTTCAGTTCCGCCTTCTATCCAGCAGGGGGCGTAACAAATACTTTGTTACTGTGCTTAAGTAGAAATTTCAGGTATCTGTACTTTACTCGAGTATTTTTTTCCTGACAAAGTTTTACTTTTACTGCCTACGTTATCAAAGAAATATCTGTACTTTCCACTCCTTACATTTACAGAGCAGATATACTTTTGATTTTAAGGGGAGTTATTTCATCACACCTTCAAACGTCAACAGCAGCACGTGGAAGGCCGTGCTGTTCATGCATTAATCACCAGAGGATGTCACAAAATGAGATGAAAAGGCAAAACCGTGTGAAACAGTCTGCAATTAAAGTGGGCCACTGTTTTTATTTTTCTGCACAGCATGACTGCAGGTCGTAAACTGCAGCTGCAGTACTTCAGCCTCTGCCAGGAGTGAACATGAATGGATCAGTATTTTTTAAGTGACTTCTATCAGTTCAACAACCATCAGCAAACACAACAACTGTTTGTTTGCAGTTTGTCTCAGTGTTGTTTAGAGGCTGCATGATAAACAGGTTAGGTTAAAGTAAACAACAGTGTGCTGGACTGCTGCTCAGCAGCGGCTGTGCTCATGGTCAGAGTTACGTTACATCGAGTGTAGCAGAGATTAATATGATTATTACAACACGTAACAAACCGACACTATGTGACAAATCGTCAGTATGTTACATGTTGGGAATGCTCTGGATTTTTAGCTGATGATGCTGAGATTCATTCACCTTTATACCAGCTGTATAGTGTCTAATATAAGACAGTTTAATAGTAAACTGTCAGTGTAGAGGACAGAAATCAGCCCAGACAATTCATAAAACATCAGCTGACTTGTTGAATTCAATTCTTTACATCCACAGAGCCGTGAGCAGCAGTACCCTCGATCAGCTGATCACTGAAGCTCTCGATAGAGACGACTGAGTCGTGATTCACAATCAGTCACAACATCTGACTTTAATGTTCCCCACTTGCTGAACCCTGACTGTGCTCATCTCCCTGTTTAAAGTCACCTCTACAGTGCACGCAGTAGAAAACTGATCTGATTGATTCCTTTCTGCTCACACTCCATTTGACTGATTCAAGCTGAGCACAAGTAGAATTAACACTTAGACTGAAATAAAGTTTTTATTCCCATCTACTAATATTATTTTAATATTACATTAATATAGCACAAGGTTCATTAAACATTCAAGGAGTTACTTTGAGTACTTTTCACTAGGGATGGGTACCGGTATCCGGTGCCATGATGGCACTGGTTCTGACATAAACGGTAGTAACCAGACCGAAAAGCAGCGCACATTTCGGTGCTTTATTTCCCTGAGCTGTGATAGGAGGGGTGGCTGTAGCTCAGGAGGTAGAGCAGGTCACCTACTAATCGGAAGGTTGGTGGTTCGATCCTTGGCTCCTCCAGTCTGCATGTCAAGTATCCTTGGGCAAGATACTAACCCCAAGTTGCTCCATCGGAGCATGAATGTGTGTGAATGTAGTTAGATAGCACTAAGTATAGATAAAGTGCTTGTGAGAATGGGTGTGATTGGGTGAATGTGGCGTGTTGTATAGAGCGCTTTGAGTACTCTGAGAGAGTAGAAAAGCGCTATATAAGAATCAGTCCATTTGATACACTTTAGATTCTAGCCAATCATTTTACGTTTCGAGCGTAGTAGGCGGGTCCAGGTACGTACGTTCTTTTAGAGCAGAGCTACAGATTAAAAACGCTCAAGGCGAAGCGGTCAAAGTCTGGCTGTACTTCACAGCAAAAGATGCAAACTCAGCAGCTGCAACAAGTGCTTTAAGCTGATACTGTGATGCTGTCAAAGGAGGTAACACCTCAAATCTGATGAAACACCTGGCGACGCATAGCGTTTTTTTTAAAAGCCGAGAAATGCGCCGTATTTGATAGCTTGCTGCGAGACCTCACACCGAGCACATCTACTGCGGGTGTGGTGCCTGTTATCGACCCGGAGTTAGCAACATCCCCCAAAAACCCAAAGAGGAGAGTCCTGGCCCCTAGCCCTGCCAGTGTAGCAGAAATGATGAGGATGATGATGCAGCAGCAGCCGTTCTTCTCTGCGTGAGTAGCTTAATGTTGTTCGTGTGTAATTTACGTTGAGTAGGCTAACCACGTTATTACATTAATGCATGTAAGGTGAACTAGCAAACATCATCATAGCTACATGCAGCTGTCTTCTTGTTTGATGGCAGATACTCCCTTCACCCTGGCCAAAAAGGCTAAAATGACCAAAGAAAAAGTGGAAAACACTTAAACATGAGAGGTTTTTGGACAAAGTTTGTGTTTTTTTCCATTGTTTAAGCTGCTTCCAGCCAAGAGTGATACCATATATGCCCCATAGCTGCAGAAAAGGCTAACATTGTTATCTTTTTACAAAAAAACAGCTGAACATGAGAGGTTTTTGGGCCAGTTTTGTGTTCTCCATTCTTTAAGCACCGGTTTGAGCACCGGTATCAGATAAAACCTAAACCATACCCATCCCTACTTTTCAGAGCCTGTACTTTCTCACTTTGGTTAACACGAGTATCTGTACGGACACTTTAGTCCAGATTGTCTGTACGTCTGCAGCCTCTCACCATCTCACAGCAGTGGAGCTGTCTGTGTTTAACACAGGACTGGAAACACTGGGCTGGAAACACTGGGCTGACTAACAAACTTCAACTAGCAGGAGCT
Source organism: Neolamprologus brichardi (assembly GCF_056152115.1). NCBI lineage: Eukaryota > Metazoa > Chordata > Actinopteri > Cichliformes > Cichlidae > Neolamprologus > Neolamprologus brichardi. Next base: position 5,455,191 of record NW_028270136.1, on the reverse strand, counting down.
GATTTGACGGTTTCAAAGCCACGATGCTGCGGTGTTCCCCCCCTGCATTCATTCACCAAACACAGGACTCAAACAGGCTCAAAGCTTTATTGGACTTGTGGAGAGGAAATGTCTGTCAGGAAGCTTTACAGGAAACCGCGTCATTTCATCAATGCACCAAAAACCAGAACATGGTGTTACTGTAGAGCTGCACTTACATGTGTTAAAGATCCCATTTACTTACATGTCAATTCATTCTAACACTGTGAGACCTGCAAAGGTATTTTGCTGCATAAAGTTTCTTAAAGATCTCTTTAAAAATAGCTCCAAAGCCTCACACGTGTTTATTAAACTGAAGTGGACAAGAAATAAAGAGCAGGCAGAAAATATACAGAAAAACCCAAAAACCCTGAAGAGCAGATGTGTTTGTGTGTAAAGAGAACTTGGCTAAGGAGAGGAAGACCAAAGTGATGAAGGTACAATTACTGAACAGTGACTTTCAGAGACGATCAAGTGGAGAATACTTGCTCACTTCTTTTGCAGTTTGGTGAATAAGCTCAAAAAGACAAATACTGAGCATGATGAAGATCATCTAATGATTGATAGGACTGCAGCTCACAGAGGGGGCAGCACATGCTGGACCACACTGGGTGCCACCCTGTAGGTCATTTTAATGGACTGCCCACAGTGATCAGGGTCACATGGTTACCACGTGACTTGCAGCTCGTCACAGTGAGACCATGTGAACCTTAGTTCAGTGGTTTGGCCCACAGCACCGCTTCACCTTCCTCTCCAGCCCAGACAGTTTAATCCAAAACCAAAGCAGCTGTTAACCTTCACACTGATTTTGCAGTCATTCACCATCCAGCCGAGACGGCGTCCTGCTCTAAATATCACAAAGCACATTCCTCTAGTTCACAGACACGTGCACAGCCTTTGTTATCTGTGCCTCCATCAGGGCGATGCGGCTTGCATGCTGTGTGGTACGGTGTTGTTTGCTCCACAGTCGATGTACTCGTACGTCTCCAGGGACAGCTGCTCATAGCGGGCCAGGCAGAAGACCGTCAGCGATATCCTGCAGAGAGATCACCACGAAAATCAACAAGCTGGAAACTGCAGACCTCCACAGAGTTTGAACACACTTCTCCCTCACCGACTCCCTGCTGGGAGCGGAGAAGAAGGATGGCCTACACACAAGTACCAGCAAACACTCATGAAGACCGAAGCAGACTCACTGCTCCGTCAGGACCATCTGATCTGGCTGCTGTTGTACATTCAGGTAATCACTGCTGGCTACAGTCATGTTCATACCTCAGCTGTGAATCTGTTCATGCTTCAAATGTTCAGATTTCAAATAATGTGAAAACCAATTAAAACAGCAAAGACCGACTAAACCACACTGTTAATAAAAGCTTGTTAACATCTAACTTTAAAACTTCTTTCTTGTATTTTCTGCACAAACTGAAGAAGATACGAGCTGAAACAAAAACAGGATGATGTCATACTTACTGTAGGTTCACATATAGAATATGGACAGGCAGCGACTCTTTCTTACAGTAGTTACTGCAGAGGGAGGACAGCAGAAACAGGAGAAGATTCACAAACAGAAACCAGCGGGACAAACTGTGCAGCAGCTGCTGAATGAGAGCGTAACACAGCAGAGCTGGATGCAAACAATACTTTGAACAATGTTCACCAGCTTTCTACATTAGCTGTGGAAAATGTAACGAATACACATCAGACTTAAGTCTACAGAGAAAGACTCAGACTTGGATACTTTGTGTCACATCTGCTGTTAGACAGCAAATGCATTAGAACAGATTCAGTGACCTCTGACCCCGCAGTAACCGCTCTGACCATAAATTCGTCCCACTCACCTCAAACCAGGGTCAGTCAGCTGGATGGGTATCATGAAGGAGTACTGCGAAGAAAGAGAGATGCGGAGTCATCCTCACTTACTGTGATACTCGTTGAACAAAGTCTCAACAACAGTAATCTTCCTTTAAAAAGCACAAAAATAACAGAAATCAGATCCATCAGTGAGGAAACGGCGCTCTGGACAAGTGAAATATTTACATGTTCGTTTTTGTTTCATGAACAAACCAAATAAAGCCGGTGACTGGGACATGTGAAAATCTGTTCAGCTGAAAACAAACAAAGTTCACTGCTGCAGTCACAGACACCCAAACATCAGCAGTGCTCTGACAGCCTGTTCAATCGTTATCTCTCACTCAGCAGGATTCATTAAAGGCAAACATCCTTCAAATAGTAGACTTTCCAGCCTCATACATCTGTCTTACCACAGTAACCATAACAACCAACCTCTCACTGGATGCAGAAAAAGCCTCTGACCATCTAAACTGGACATTTGTCCTGAAAACACTGGAAAAACACGGCTGTGGGCCGTCGTTTATCCGACGGATCGAAACACTACGATAAACCAAAAGCAGCAGTTGTAACAAACACGTTAATCTAACAAACTCACAGAGCTGCTACACAAGAAAAAAACACTAAAACTCAAACACCCATATGGACTTACCCCGACTTCACTGCAAATAGAAAACACGTCGCACGCCTGTGTCGCACGCCTGTGTCGCACGCCTGTGTCGCACGCCTCTGTCGCACGCCTGATCACAATCATTTCAACAACTCATTGACAGGAAACAGTTTCTCCAGTATAACCAACTCAAACACTCCACCAAAGCAAAGTATCAACAACACTCAGCTGGCACAACATCACTGCATCACAGCATCAATAAAACTGCAAAAACACCAAAAACACTCTGAATACCCTCTGATGACAACGAACCGCACACTCCAATCAACAAACAGCAAAAAGACTTCAACATGCACACAGACAGTCCAAGAATAGAGTCTGCACTAACAACACCAACAACTTAAAATACTACAGTCCTCACACACCACAGGACTGACTGACTCTGCACACATCACTGATGAGCACGTTAACACATCCTGGTCTCCCACCAACACACAACTTCTGGAAAGAAAAAAAACTACCAAAACATCCCAAACCCTCGACCACAACATCCCGCTGTGCCCCTCCGTCTGTTTACATGGTGATCTGGAAGAACTAAACATGAACTCCAAACAGATGAAAACAGTCCTGCTCAACAGGAAAAAGACTCACACATCCCAAAGCTTAGACCTCCTCACACAGCAGGTATCAATGGAACAACAATCAGCAACACATAAAAACCAATTTGAACATAGGGCTGCTCGATTATGGCAAAAATGATAATCACGATTATTTTCACTGAGATCTCGATTATTTGACGATATTTATTTAACATTAACAATGTTGAATAATGACTTTAAAGATTGTCATAAAATAATATAAAATAGTGCAAATACTGATAACAGTGCAAATGTTTGCAATATAAAAATAAATGAAAAAATGTAAACATCTATGTTTAGTGAACTTTGCTACAGTGTCGTAGCTGCACCACAGGGCAACACTGCAAAGTTTACACACTGTGTCTACTTGATCCACGTCTGACTCATGAACCCATAATGTTTCCACACCACTGAAGTTTTCTACCTCTTTTCAACCAACAGCAGTCACTCTCCTCTCCAAATAACTTCTGCTCAGCTTTCCGAGCTTCCCTCGGGTCCTCTTAATCAGCGGTCCCCAACCCCCGGGCCTCGGACCGGTACCGGTCCGTGAGTCGTTTGGTACCGGGCCGCGAGAGTTGAGGCTCAGGTGTGAAATGTATAGTTTTCAGGGTTTTTATCGGTTTTCAGCGTTATTTTGTTATCGTTTTTATCGTTAACTCGGTTTTCCTGGGTCTTTTCACGTGTGTTATGAATAAATCTTCTTTTTTTCGGTACCAGTACTAGTTTTATTTTGTTGTATTTATCCGCGACACCTTAAAGGCCGGTCCGTGAAAATATTGTCGGGCATAAACCGGTCCGTGGCGCAAAAAAGGTTGGAGACCGCTGCTCTTAATTGTTGTGACACGTGTTCGAAATGCAGAGAGGTGCGCTCGATTTGCCACACGGAGCAGCGCGAGAGTAAAGCACGAGGGAGGGGCTAATAATCGGCTCAGTCATTTTTAATGATCGTTGAAAGCCCAGATCGTAATCGAGGTTAAAATTAGATTAATTGAGCAGCCCTATTTGAACATTTCAAATATAAAAGCTGCTGAGCCACAGCAGGACACAAACACGCTCGTATTTATCTGCTACAGGTGTGTGCTCCTTTCTCTCACAGCTGTGGTGACCGCATCACATCTCACCGTCTTCACGGACAGAGGTTTGACAGACGCGACGTTCTTAATGGTCACCGTTCCCAGCACCGTGCCAAAGTTGAGCGCCTGCACCGTCAGGTTGTAGGCCTGCACCGCTGCAAAGTTGTTATTAGTGATGTTCAGCACGTTCTACAAAAGAAAGCAGAGAAATCATCGCGTCCTTCCCTCCACAGCCCGACTGCTCCATCATCACAGCCCGTCCCTCTCCTCACCGTGATGTTAATCTGCACGCCGTCGTGAGTGAAGTAAACAGAGGAGGAACTGACGGCTACTGGAGACAGAATCACGGAGCGTGGAAACAGGAAGAACAACACCAGGACGCTGACCAGGAGGCACAGCCCGACAGACAAGGCAACATACAGCTTCCTGAGGGAGGACGAAACATGAGAAACAGAAATGCACAACACAACCAGCATCAGCAGCACTCTTACGTGTGTCTGGGCCTCAGCCTCTGGTCAGTGCAGGGGATGACAGCAACCAGCTTGCTCTCCTGACCTGCAACACAGAACCAGGTTCTGAGATCAGAGAAGAAAGTGGGGCAGATGTGACGTCGTTGGGTCATCAAAGCAAACCGTGACTGGTCAGCCCTGCGGCACACCGCTGACCCCACTGGGTGCTTCCACCCTGTGACAGTGGGGAAGGCTGCAGCCCAACTGTCAGCTTCACAAGTGAAGTTAACATCAGATTCATCACCCAGCTCGAAAATAAAGGCGGCTGTGTCGATGGGAGGTCCCCACGAGGATATCAAACCACACATGCGTGTGTGTTGGTCCACTACCTCTGGGTATGCGCCCGGTGCCCTGACAGGTGGGACAGTGGACGGTGTCTGCTGAGCTGCATCTCCTGCTCCAGCTGGTCCTCTTGATGCTGTCCTTCTCACTGATAGGCTGGTTGTCATCTTCCTGTCCCGCCCCGCTGGGCTGGAGACAGTCCTTGGAGACATCCTCACACTGGCTTGGAGCAGCTCCCATACCTGAAGAAACAACAGATTACAAAACACACACACACACACACACACACACACACACACACACACACACACACACACACAGTACTGTGCAAAAGTTTTAGGCAGGTGTGAGAACATGCTGTAAACAAAGAATGCTTCAGAAACATAAATGACTGTTTATTGGCCCCAAATGATAATAATAATGGATTGGATTTATATAGCGCTTTTCAAGGCACCCAAAGCACTTTACAATGCCACTATTCATTCACTCTCACATTCACACACTGGTGGAGGCAGCTACAGTTGTAGCCACAGCTGCCCTGGGGCAGACTGATAGAGGCGAGGCTGCCATATCGCGCCATCGGCCCCTCTGACCAACACCAGCAGGCGGTAGGTGAAGTGTCTTGCCCAAGGACACAACGACCAGGACAGAGAGCCCGGGGATCGAACCGGCAACCTTCCAGTTACAGATGCGCTTCCCAACCCCCCAAGCCACGGTCGCCCGAACTGTGCCCTACAGCAGGACGACGAGGCCAAACACAGCGAGAGTCAAGAAGAACGAGTACTGAAGTGATGGTGTGGCCCCACAGAGCCCTGACCTCAACATCATCGAGTGTGTCTGCGATTACATGCAGAGACAGACGGAGGACGCCTACATCCACAGGAGATCTGTGCACTGATGTGATTTAATTTCTCTTTTGTTCATGTAGTGCACAGGTGTCCAACTCCAGGCCTCGAGGGCCGCTGTCCTGCAGGTTTTAGATGTGTCCTTGATCCAGCACAGCTGATTTAAATGGCTAGATTAGCTCCTCAACATGTCCTGCAGTTCTCCAGAGGCCTGGTAATGAACTCATCATGTGATTCAGGCGTGTTGACCCAGGGTGAGATCTAAAACCTGCAGGACACCGGCCCTCGAGGCCTGGAGTTCGACACCCCTGTGGGTGCGTTGGGTACAGCTGGCAGATTTTCCAGAACAAATCAGGAGCGATGGGAAAAACAGTCCTCATCTCTGACACTCCTGTAGCAGCTGCAATCCAACAGTTTCAAATCATTTTCTGAGTTATAAGGAAAAAATATTCATGTTGTGGAAGATGGACAGTGATGTGGATGAGCCCGGAAGGCTCAGGCCTGAAAAAAGACGTGAGAGTGGGTCACGTGAGTCAGAGTGGGTCACGTGAGTCAGAGTGGGTCACGTGAGTCAGAGTGGGTCACGTGGACGTGTGACTGCGTCATTAGTAGTTTTTCGCTCGTGAATAAAGGATTGCAGCGCCGTGTCCTCAGGCTGACACAGACGTGTTTAAATGCGTTCATTAAAACGTTGCTGTGACAGGTTTGCACGCGTGTCTCTAACCGTCCGTGAAAACGTCCACCCTTAAACTCGGAGCTGTGGACGACACGCCTGTGCTATGCTACATAACATAAGCGGAGCACACAAACAGCCGCCCCGTGTCTCCCCTCCTGCCCGTGACAGCACCGGGCTCGGCACGTACCTGGCCGCCGTGGGTCTCTGTTACGAAGCAGCCCGTGTCTGTGTGCTCATTCCTGCTGCACCTGAGCCTCGGCTGGCTAATGGTTATCACGTCGCTGACCCGCACGTAAACACTTCCTGTAGTAGCTGGCTGCGCTCGTTACGTAGCTGTTATCCCGGCTTCCTCTTTTTTATCGCAGGAGCTGGGAAGTTCCTGCGTGACCGCAGTCCGGAATATGACTCACAGGTCACTTCCTGTGTTTTCATTCGCTGAATCTGTGAGAGGAAGTGCTCCTCGTCCGTCTGACGTTAGTCACTGTCAGTTAAACTTCCTGTGATCACTGGGCCATAATAAACGTGCGATTTTGGCTTTGGCAGAACTGGCGTCGCTCACTTCAGCTGGTTTCCGGTATAAACGTGGCTTTAAGCGCAGTAAATACTCTCTACAGGGTTCAGCTTGGATTTTGGTTGCTCCCTTATTCAGATCGGGTTGCCACAGGTTTGCCTGTCCTGACAAAGCTGAAGGGATCTGTGTTTCCTCTCAGCTGTAAGCTGCGATCTTTAATTTGTTAATAATGTGTAAATCATTACATCATCACGTCGTTCAGCCACGCAAACAGATCCTGTTAAAACCTTTGACTCTGTCAGTAAACATGGTCTGATTCAGTTGTTGAGTTCACTGTGATGAAAACATGTTCTGTGGCTTCATTTTCTTCACACACACGTTTCCTGGCCCACGCTTGCCCACAGTGGGTACGTATGGGCACCCACTGTGGTGGGGTTGGTCAGTGGTCTGTGACTCCTCCAGTCTGCCAAAGGCTCCTGAACCCACAGCTGCCTCCAGTGTATCCGTCACAGTGCGTGTTGTGTTGTGAAGGAAGCTGCTTGAGCAGAGATAACAGTGCAGTCCACTTACCCTTTCCACTCAGGCCGGAGTGGGTGTGCCCACGCGGAGTCCGTTTCAGTGTCTAATGAACAATTTGTTTATTTGAAATGACTTGTTCTGTTTATCAGTGAAACGTGGCAGCGTGAGGACAAAATCTCCCAGTTTTCAGAACAGTGTGTGCATCACGTGGCTGCATAAAAAGATGAAGAGGATCATTCCTAAACTTCATCACAGTCAGAGACTTTAACTCATGTCAATGATTCATTAACAGGTTTGTTTAACACGTATGTGGCACGACTCACTGCAGGACACTCTCTTCTCCGTCATCTACCTGATGAGGATGCTGATGCTTTCAGTGAGCTGTGCCTTTATAGATCATCTGCTGCTTCTGGCTCCCCTGGTTAAATAATCGATGTAGCAGACTCAGGTTTGGCCGTCCATGGAGAACTTTCCCACTTTTATGAGGCATGAAAGTCAAGATCTTATTTCAACAATTAAAAAATCAGAATAATCCCAGAATAGTATTTGATGCTACTAGCAGCACTGTTCCTCCTCCACCTAATCGTGCTTCGACAGCCTGTGATGGACGTGAGATCCAAACTCTGCTGTCCTCCAACCCGCCTGTCAGAGGTCACTTCCTGTTTAAAAAGGAGGTACAATGTAACAAAATACTTGCTCAAAGAAACATATATGATGACATTTAGCACGTTTGTTGCTTCTATGTAAAGGTGACGTCACAAACGTGACCTTCAGTTCCACGTGATGCTCCTAACAGACGAAGCAGGAACCTCAGGTGGGTGTAATGCATTTAATCGGAGACATATTGATTTGTACATCATACAATATTCATAAAGTGCAACACAGAAAAAAGCTCGAGCCATTCTTCCTCCATAAATACATCTTCCCCAGTTTTAACATTTCATCCAACCAGAGCTTCTGGCACACACGACGACTCGTCTCAGCACGATGACACACGGCACACACGTGACCTTCGTCTGAAGCAGGCCTGCACCTGTCCCAGGACACTGTTATTCTTACCTTTAAATTAATTACCGATCCAAGAGGGTGAAACCCGACAGCATGGTTTATGAAACGCTAAAAGAAACAACGAATGCCTAAAACTGATGAATGCCACTCGTGTTTTAAAAATCTAAACATCTGCGTGGATGTTTTAGCTGTTTGAGTCAAAAACGTGGCCCAGTGTGGGGCTGCACCCGTGGCTGGTCCTTCATAACAAACAGAGCTCACTGTTCTTTACATCGTTTCAACCATGTGACCTGCACGCCTGCCTCAGGCTCCGCCCACACTGTTGCTTCCCTGTTGGACTGCACAGACGTGTTGCATATCAGCCCCACGAACCACACACCGGTGCAGACCGACACAGGGCACCATGTGACGTGAGGTGACGTGGATGTGTAACGGCATAAAGCAGCACGCAGTGTATCTTTGATTAAAGGGTTTCCCTTCACACCAACAAAACATCCTTATTACAGAGTATGAGACAAAAACTGCAGAACGGCTTTAAACACCTAAAGACACGACGTCAAACTTACAAACAGCCTCCGAGCAGTCGAAGCAGAACTTAAACTAACTCAGCCCACTGCTTCACTAATGAAGTCAGCTCAGGGTCAGCTAACAGGAAAGAGCAGACGAGCAGCGACCTTACTGAGCACACCTGAAAGCCTCAACGTCAACGTGTGGAGCCGCCACGATTCACAGCAAACGCTCGTGACCCGCACACCTCTTTTCAACCTTCTCTAGTGGATGGAGGAGAATCCATTTCCAAAGGTGTTACTATAGTTACCGAACCTTAATCCCATCACCTGGGCCCCTCAGCTGATCCTAATGAGCAGACGTACCACAAACAGAATAGGCGAGCAGGCATCCGCCCGTCTGAAATCCTTCATCTGATGGGAGAACAAAGCAAACAGCTGATAATGAACTTAGTCTAAAACCACAAAACTGACGCCAGCAGGACTGCGTCTCCATTCAAAACAGTAGAAGCATGTAAACATGGGGAGTCAGGGGGGATAAAAAGATGAAACGCGTGGAGGACAGGCTCATCACGTTTAGCTACGATAGCTCTGTGCAGAGGAGCTGGTGTGTCTCCACAGCAGCTCTGGGTAAACTGGTTCCCCGCGAGGTTGCAGCTCCGAGTGCTGAACAAACCTGGTTGATTAGCTAGTTAACCATCACGCAGTGGGACAGTCTGTTCACCACCACCGACTCACAACTCAACAACAGCAGTAAATCACACACCGGCTAACAGTCAAAGTTTCAGCTACACCGAGTGGTTTTCAATGACTTCTCTAAAACAGGTTATGCATACATGTTGTGTTTAGTGTACATGAGAAAATCCCTTTAGTGTCAGTGATGGACTAAAGTTACAGGACAAAGGTAACGTGCAACCAGAACGGCACGCTGCAGAAAGCATCACACACGTCTTCACGTCTCAGACTTCAGAGCTGAGCACGTGTGTGAGTTCTGGAAACTGACTCAAAAAAAGGAGGAATGTGTGTTTTGAATAGCACGGCTATTTAAACATCAAGTACTTCATTGCATTCATCATCACAAGTCACATCAACATGAATGTGTGGGAGCAGTCCTGCTCCTCCAGCTCTGGAAACACCGAAGGGTCAGATTCTTACACAGTAAAGCCTCACACACTACATCACCTCACCAGTTCTGTTCACCTACAGTTTGATTATTTACAACCAATAATAAAGTTATTAGTAGCTGTTGGAATGGCTGGTCAAACAGAAAGAAGCAAACCTGAAGCTGACCCTGTGCAGACGAGAGTGTGAGGCTGCTCTGGGACTCAGGTCAATGATATCTAACGAAAGGAAATTAGCAAACAATGCTAGCTTCGTGAACAGCATTAGCTCACTACCAGTCAGGCTGGTTGTTACGGTTTTCACCACAAGACGCAGAAACATGCACCACCAGCTGCTGCGATGGAGCCAGCTCGACGAGGCGACTCTGAGATGAGATGACTTGATGCCTCAGCAGAACCGTCAGCGAGATGTTCTGAGCGAGCGGGTTCGGTAGGCGACCGGTGAGAGTCTGCTGCTGTGGACAAAGGAAGCGCGTGAGGGTGCCGTTTGCAGCTGTTTGGGATACCTGCATAGCAACTGTGGAGTTTCTGCAGCCAACACAACTTCAGCTCAGGTTTGATGGAAGTGAACGCTTTCACGCTTTCACGCTTTCACGCTTCACGCCTCGTTAAAATCCATGATGTTAGCATGTGGTGCGATTCACATTTGAAGACCTAGAATGCCTGTTTTCACCTTTCTTAGACAGATATGCAAAGAAAACCTGCAACTATCAAGATCTACGCTGAAAGTACTAAAACTACAGACAGTGGGTGGGTGATGGTCCGCTGGAGGATGCAGGGCTGGCTGGAATGTCCCCGTACAAGCTCGCAGTATAGTCCTCGGTCCAAAAGGGCAAATTAGTGGAGAGCTGAAAAGAAGGAGGAAGAGTTTGGCGTTCTCGTCGTCAGTAGCGTGTAGAGTACCAGTCATTGTCGGTCATCTGAACGAGCTCGTTGACCACGTCCAGCAGGCTGTAGTTGTGTTTCTTTAGCAGACGCTGGTTCAGAGAGCGGTCTGCAAAGCCCATCTCCACCAGCACGGCCATCATGGTGTCCTGGGTGGATGCATCCACTGGAGGCTGGGTGGAAACAAGATCGGGTCAGTCGAGCGAGCCAGCTACTGATTACCGCACAGGCCTGAACGAGTCTGTATCTGAAGTGTTTGAAGGTCTGACAACATGCTGTGTAAATAAAACCAGAGAGCAATGATTGCAGCAGCAACATGAACCGATCGAGCATCGGGAGCACCCGTCTGATCAGGGAGCACCTTCGGCTCCTGCTCCTGGATTAGGGATGCAGCCCCAACTTAAAGCCTTTCCAAGGTAGTGCAGTTAGCTTTGCATTGGATTCATGTAAGTGTAGCCCCACAACTGTGTCGCCTATGTGTTGCATCGCTATCATGCAGAGAAAAGCGTCAAACCTGGGCTGTGACGAGATGTTACGTTTACTTCAACACTGGAAACTCCAAAATACACAAATGTGAATGTGGGAGAAAGAAGCTGCTAAGTGTGTCACCTGTGTGGGGCCTTGTCCGGTGAACAGGGCTTTGTAGGCAGAGGCAGCTACTGACAGAGCTCCTTTCACCAGGCCGCCGGTGAGGCCTTGTTGCCTGAGGAGGGCAAACATTTGGAGAGTTAATCCTTTTGTTCTCTCTTATCAGTGTTTACTATTCATGGATGTGCGTTTGTTTATTAGCTGTCTGCAAGGGGAGAAGTTACAGCAGCAACAGAAACCAGAAAGCATCCTTGGACTTCGTGCTCCACCCAAACTGTTCGTGCTCGTCATTTTTTATTCGTCATTACTCTGCTTCTGTTTTAGTTGAAGCACAACGATGGGGTCAGGCTCTAAGCACAGAGGTGAGACGACTCCTGTGCATCTGAGCTGACCTTACCCTGACCTCAGGCTGACCTGTGAGGACTCTGCCTGCACAGTCATACTTCGAACAGCTTCATTTGAACCTTTGTACATCACTAACTTCACTTTCTGAGCCTCAAAGGCAGCGAATCGTCCCGTGAGCCTGCTAAACTCGGACACACAGCAGCAGACAGCTGGACTGGCAGCTTGTTACAGTCTCTACTTTAACATGAAGACGTTATTTAGCTTTTATGTTAGCGAGCAGATAATCTGCCTGCCGTCTCCTGGAAGCCTGCGTTTGTCCGTTTCTATTAGAAGCTGCATTCAAAGTGATCGGATGATGGTGGTGATGTCTGAGATTTGTAGTATCAGTGGTGTGTGTGTGTGTGTGTGTGTGTGTGTGAGTGAGAGAGTGTGTGTGTGTGCGTGAGAGAGACCTGGGGTCCTCGGGGTCGTTCTTCTCCGTGTCAGTAGCTTCAGTATCAGTCTGAGCGCGCTCAGGAGCTGCTTCTGCAAGACAGAACGATGCGTTCATCGTGGACTTCATCAGAGTGAAATGTGAATGAAGTGACAGCGAGACCCAGTAAGGAGCCTACCGTCCTCAGTCTGGTACAGTTCTGAACCCTGCGCTCCTTCCTCAGCGCCGGCATCCTCCTCCTCCCTTTCTGCGCTGCTCTCTGGGCTGTCGAACACAAACATGTTTGCGTCGCTCATTTACTGTCAGACAAACAGTGTCCGCACAACAACAACGCCTGTGCCCCTTCATTAGCTTCATTAGCTTCGTTAGCTTCATTAGCTTCGTTAGCTTCATTAGCTTCGTTAGCTTCGTTAGCTTCATTAGCTTCGTTAGCTTCATTAGCTTCGTTAGCTTCATTAGCTTCATTAGCTTCGTTAGCTTCGTTAGCTTCTTGACTCGGCTCGCTGTATTTGAATCTTGTTTAAATGAAGGGAAAATGTTTTTAGATGATACACCATCTAACATATTTTGGTAACTATTTTATGAAAGTAGCTGTGTGACTGACAGTTGAGTATATAAGCAGGAAATAAAGCATCAGTAATCTCCTTTGCCTGATGACGCTGTAGATGACAGGTGCTACAGTCGTACAGATGTGGTGCAGCAGTGGAGCGGTCAGTCTGAGGAAACGTTCTCATACTTACTGTGATGTGACGACAGCTTTAGGCGGGGTGACTACTTCAGGAGTCAGCGGCTCGTCGTCCAGCGTCTGGGACGTACACAGCATATCGTTGGCACTGCTGGCTCCTGACAGCTCCATTCCTGGAGCCGCTTCATCCGCCTCGTCCGCCTCCCCCTGTCCTGCGGCGCTGTCCCGACGCTCAGCTGAGGGGGTATCTGGGTCTGTGTCGGTCTTGGCTTGGACGTCTCCGGGCTGGGACAGAGCCGAGCTGCAGCGGGACAAAGTGAAAGCACTGATTACTGTCCCACAGCCGAGGGTTCTCCCAGACACTCCAAAGCCACGGCTCGTACCTGTACATGGACTCTCCCAGGGGCCGAGTGGTGTCAAAGCAATCGGGGAGGATGATGATGTAATCCTCGGAGGATGTGGAGGAGGAGCGACTCCTCATTACTCCTCTCTTCTCCTCCTCTTCTTGCTTCTCCCTCACTCTGGACTCCACACAGATGCTCTCCATGTGCGATTCCTCAGCTTCACCTGTGATGAGGAAGCAAACACTGGGTGTGACTGGCTGCTGTACGTCGCACACATGCTGGGACACATGCTGGGACACATGCTGGGACACATGCTGGGACACATGCTGGGACACATGCTTCACTCCCACTCATGACACAGAGGTTCAAGCTTCGCTTTGACTCTGTCGTGCCCACAAATGGCAGCAGAAGAAGTAACTAGAAACATAAAAGAGGACCTGAGGGTGTGTAGTGTGTGGACCTGATGCGTAGCTGGATTTTTAGAAAGGTTTTAACGCATAAGCTAGCTGCAGCCTAGTTTAGACTTGAAGCAGGAGCAAAACCATCTCATTTCTAGAAATCTGGACAAATTTATTAAACCCCCCAAAACGGGACTCTCCAGAGACTGAGTCAGCTCCAGACTGAGTCAGCTCCAGAGACTGAGTCAGCTCCAGACTGAGTCAGCTCCAGACTGAGTCAGCTCCAGACTGAGTCAGCTCCAGAGACTGAGTCAGCTCCAGAGACTGAGTCAGCTCCAGGCTGAGTCAGCTCCAGACTGAGTCAGCTCCAGAGACTGAGTCAGCTCCCAGACTGAGTCAGCTCCAGACAGACTAAAAACAACTTAAACATAAAAACATCACAATACTGTATCTACAACAGCACCAGAGAGTAAAACAGAGACATGTGGATTATTAAACATTAGCTCTCTCTCTTCCAAGTCTAATTCAATTCAGTTTTATTTACACAGCACCAAATCACAACACAGTCGCCTCAAGGTGCTTTATATTGTCAGGTGGACCCTACAACAATACATGCAGAGAAAAACCCAACAATCAAATGACCCCCTATGATCAAGCACTTTGGCGACAGTGGGAAGGAAAAACTCCCTTTTAACGGGAAGAAACCTCCGGCAGAACCAGGCTCAGGGAGGGGCGGGGCTATCTGCTGTGATTGGTTGTTGATTCATTTAAAGGAACATGATCAATTTATTAAAATGTGTACTAACAGAAATGATTAACAAATCCATCCATCCATCCATTCACTTCCACTTATCCTTTTCAGGGTCGCGGGGGGCGCTGGAGCCTATCCCAGCTGTCATAGGGCGAGAGGCGGGGTGTACCCTGGACAGGTTGCCAGTCTGTCGCAGGGCCAACACACAGGGACAGACAACCATTCGCACTCACATTCACACCTAGTGGCAATTTGGATTATCCAATTAACCTATCCCCACAAGCTGCATGTCTTTGGATGGTGGGAGGAAGCCGGAGTACCCGGAGGGAACCCACGCAAACACGGGGAGAACATGCAAACTCCACACAGAAAGACCTGATGGTGGAATTGCACTCAGGACCTTCTTGCTGTGCGGCAACAGTGCTAACCACCGTGCTGCCAACAAATCGATTAGTTTAATTAGATTAGTTTACATCAACACTGAGTCTTTCTATTTGTGGCAGCAATTTTCCAGCTTATCAACCAAAGACCAGACAGACTTTTCATTCATGTGAAAGCCTGGAGCTCAGCCTCGTCCACCCCAGCTGTAAAACCAGGGATCATCTATCGTCCACCTGGGCCTTACAGAGCTTCTGTCTGATTTCTCGACCGACCCCTCCCTTCTTGTTTCCTCAGCGTAAGGAGGAGTGAACTCTTACAGTGGGGCAAAAAAGTATTTAGTCAGCCACCGATTGTGCAAGTTCCCCCACTTAAAATGATGACAGAGGTCAGTAATTTGCACCAGAGGTACACTTCAACTGTGAGAGACAGAATGTGAAAAAAAAATCCATGAATTCACATGGTAGGATTTGTAAAGAATTTATTCGTAAATCAGGGTGGAAAATAAGTATTTGGTCACCTCAAACAAGGAAAATCCCTGGCTCTCACAGACCTGTAACGTCTTCTGTAAGAAGCTTTTCTGTCCCCCACTCGTTACCTGTATGAATGGCACCTGTTTGACCTCATCATCTGTATAAAAGACACCTGTCCACAGCCTCAACCAGTCAGACTCCAAACTCCGCCATGGCCAAGACCAAAGAGCTTTCGAAGGACACCAGGAAAAGAATTGTAGACCTGCACCAGACTGGGAAGAGTGAATCTACAATAGGCAAGCAGCTTGGTGTGAAAAAATCAACTGTGGGAGCAATCATCAGAAAATGGAAGACATACAAGACCACTGATAATCTCCCTCGATCTGGGGCTCCACGCAAGATCTCATCCCGTGGGGTCAAAATGATCATGAGAACGGTGAGCAAAGATCCCAGAACCACACGGGGGGACCTGGTGAATGACCTGCAGAGAGCTGGGACCAAAGTAACAAAGGTCACCATCAGTAACACACTACAACGGCAGGGAATCAAATCCCGCAGTGCCAGACGTGTTCCGCTGCTGAAGCCAGTGCATGTCCAGGCCCGTCTGAAGTTTGCCAGAGAGCACATGGATGATACAGCAGAGGATTGGGAGAATGTCATGTGGTCAGATGAAACCAAAGTAGAACTTTTTGGTATAAACTCAACTCGTCGTGTTTGGAGGAAGAAGAATACTGAGTTGCATCCCAAGAACACCATACCTACTGTGAAGCATGGGGGTGGAAACATCATGCTATGGGGCTGTTTTTCTGCCAAGGGGACAGGACGACTGATCCGTGTTAAGGACAGAATGAATGGGGCCAAGTATCGTGAGATTTTGAGCCAAAACCTCCTTCCATCAGTGAGAACTTTGAAGATGAAACGAGGCTGGGTCTTCCAACATGACAATGATCCAAAACACACCGCCCAGGCAACAAAGGAGTGGCTCCGTAAGAAGCATTTGAAAGTCCTGGAGTGGCCTAGCCAGTCTCCAGACCTCAACCCCATAGAAAATCTGTGGCGGGAGTTGAAAGTCCGTGTTGCTCGGCGACAGCCCCAAAACATCACTGCTCTTGAGAAGATCTGCATGGAGGAATGGGCCAAAATACCAGCTACTGTGTGTGCAAACCTGGTAAAGACCTATAGTAAACGTTTGACCTCTGTTATTGCCAACAAAGGTTATGTTACAAAGTATTGAGTTGTATTTTTGTTATTGACCAAATACTTATTTTCCACCCTGATTTACGAATAAATTCTTTACAAATCCTACCATGTGAATTCATGGATTTTTTTTTCACATTCTGTCTCTCACAGTTGAAGTGTACCTCTGGTGCAAATTACTGACCTCTGTCATCATTTTAAGTGGGGGAACTTGCACAATCGGTGGCTGACTAAATACTTTTTTGCCCCACTGTATGTCAGGTGCGTGACAGCGGCGTGAGGAGTAGCCACAGAAATGCAAGTTAAGATTTGGAAAAACAGACGCAAAGGCTGCAGTGTGGGAGCACTTTGGATTTAAACTGAATGACCGTGGGGAAACCTGTGTGAGCCGGTTTGTCGCCTTTGTTGTCAAATAATAGCAACTAAACTGGCTTCCTGTTAAATCCAGAATTTAAAATCCTGCTCCTCACACACAAGCTCTCCAATAATCGGCCCCAGTCGTACAAAGTGTTGGAAGTAGCTGACAATTAGCTTGTGGACCTTCCATTTAAAGAATAAACAGCTGTTCCCTCGACAAAGTTCTCCACACAGATCCTCAACTGTGCTGTCACAGCACGTGTCCTGCCCTGTTAGCACCGCTGCCGGGGCTTTTAGTAGCGTCCCTCCTGCTGATGCTAGCTGAAAGAGTTCCCAGAGGTCCTCCCAAACACTGAGCTGACCACGGCTGCCATCACACCTCACTATCCTTGAATCCAGCCAGTCATACGCTGACATTTTCACTGACATTAGACGCCGCCTCTACTTTATATACAGTGTGCAAATGGTCAACGCTCACCCCCCAAACTGGTGCAAACAGCTGTTTCTCACAGAGAAGCTGCTTGAGTCAACATATCAACAACAAATATCACCTGTGGCGGTGTGTTCTGGCAGCGCGGCGGTCCCGGCTGAAGCGTGGAGCGGCCCCGGTGCCGAGCTCGGGCCAGGCAGCACGTTCAGGGTCGCAGACGTTGGAGTGGGCAGGGAGGCTTTCAGCGGGGAAGGGATGGACGCCTTGAGACCAACGAGGGGCTTCATGGGAGTCTTGGAGTTGCTAGAGCAGCTGTCGGGACTCTCCTCCATTTTCACCGTTTTACTCAGACAGGACAGCGAGGAGGAGCCGCCATGAGCAGCTGGACGCACCACTGAAAGGAAACACGAGGACCACAGTGAAAGATCACGCTGCAGTCCGGTGGACAGCTGACACTAAAGCTCCAGTCAGAGCAGACTGTATATGAACACGTTTCAGCCAATCACAAATGATCGTTTAAAAGCACGAGCTGGCGCCGAGGGCGTGTCACTGACCTTTTCCCGTTCCTGGGCAGGATCCTCTCACAGGTATGTGATCAGGGGCCTCCTCCAGGGTCATCGAGCGAATCACAGTCTCACAAACAAACTGAGTACCGCTGATGTCATCCTCCCCTTCCTCCTGAGCTGGGACTCCGCCCCCTTCAGCTCCAGGTCCTACCCCGTGGGGGACATCTGAGGACCAGCAGCGAGACGACAAATGTCAAGACACGCCCATTTCATTTCTCCACACACAGCTGTATCAGCAGCTGCTCACACTCAGAGAGCGAACTGCACGGCTGTGAACAGCTTCACCCCAATGCATGCTGGGAAGCCAAACAGGTTTTTTCAAGGCACCTGAATCAGGTCAGGTGTGGCTTGTAGTTTACGTTTCAACAGAGCCTTTAAATAAACTGGGAGAACACTGAGGAGGACTGGGACTTCATTACCCATGATGCTATTGATGACTTCAGTCTCTTCCTGAATCAGACCCAGGGAGGGGCTGCCCTTGTCCAGCAGAGGGCCCTCTTGGGACAGAGGGGACATGCAGGGTGTCATGTCTGGAGGAGAAACACAGACAGCATTGAGCTCTTACAGTTAGCACCAGTTTAGCACCAGTTTAGCACCAGTTTAGCACCTGAACTGCACAAAGCACAGAAAGCGGTGTGTCTAACCAAACTCAGTCTGCAGCTTCCCCGCTCGATCAGGGTCACAGCACCTAACGCTAATCAAACTACGAGGTCAAAGAAACATGAATGTCTGAATCACAGACGCCTCCGTCAGCGTGTCGATGCAGCCACTGGAGGACGCTGTGCTCGCCGTGTCTGAAGGAAACCTGCTGCTCTTTGCATGTTAGAGTTTGAACGTCGGTATTTGTGGTGCAGCAGATTGTATCTTACTATTTCATTGTTCATATAACTGACGTGCTTGCAGTGCAGACACGTGTTTCTAAACCAGGACCGAGTGTTCTGGCTAACAGCTGCTCTCTTCTTACCAGCAGGCGTGTTGGTGGGGGCGCTCTCCAACTCCTGGACGATGTTGATATCCAGCAGCTCAAAAGACAGAAGATCCTGACAAATGAACAACAGGTAACAGATTACAAGGCTAGTCTATAGGTCACCTGACCTGCCTCCAAACCAGTACGATCCAAGTCAGACCCCCCAGTTTATAAATGAATCATTGTAACACATTTCTTATTAACAGAGGACTCGACTGGTTCTGTTACAGTAATATTGCTATAGTGCAGGGTTATTGAGTGCCTGTGTCACTGTAGTGAGTACGAGTCATAGGCCACACCCCTTTCCTTCATATTTTACTGGGAAAATGAAACTTTGCATAACTTCAGTGAATTTGAAGGTGAATGATGGCTCTAATGGCTCCACACATGCCCTGCCGCGCTGCCCGTAGCGTGATGTTAGCATACTGAAGTTTAGCTGCTAGGATGGGGGAGGAGCGTCACAGCAGGTTACCTGTGCGGTCAGCAGGTCTACAGACGGGATGTAGTACTCTTCCTGGTCCACCGACAGTAACGGCTGTTCCCGGGAAGCTGCACATGCTTTCCCATCCTTGGCTGCTGGGTTCTTGCCCTGCAAACATTCACATCAATGTCATTTGTGAATTTGCACATCCAGAAATGTATTTCATTTTTAAACCATCTAAACTTCAATTTGTTTTGTATAAACTTTACAAACCAACCCTCCTCTATCTCACCCTAACCCTCTCACACCCATTAGTCAAACTGCAGGATGTCTTACAGAGTTAACAAGTTTGAATAAAGGAACAATCAAGGTTGCATCAAATGAGTTCAGCCTCCCTGAACTGCACTCGTCCTACCTGCGGTGTGACACAGGGGGAAACCAGGATCCCGTCAGCCATCATGGGTGCTGGAGCCAGAGGGTCGACCACGATGCTGCACCACACCCTCGGTCCAAACTGCTCGCCAGCGTGGGCCAGACGCCAGTGAGACGTGTAGGAGCCCTCCACAGTGGGTGCACACAGCGCTACGCTCACTATGCCAACCTACACACACACACACACACACACACACACGCACGCACGCACGCACGCACACACGCACACACGCGCTTGTTTCAGTGCTTCACGAGGACACGTGCCACGGCTGTGGGATGTCTCACACTCACCTGTCCCGGCTGCAGGAAGGGAACTGCCACTTCCCTCCATCGGTCTCCAGATCCCACTGCCAGGTTTCCCCACATGAACTTCAGCTGCAGGAACCAAACATAATATAACGGTTCCTTAGTGGGAGTTTGACACAGTGGACCAAAACCTCCCACAGGTGTTGAGGTCAAAGAGCAAAGTGAGGTTCTGTGGTCAGTGAACGTCAGCACTTTGCTGCTGAACGTGATGGAAAATGTTTAAATAAGGTTTTACACGATTAACACTATTAAGCATTGGTTGGTCACAGTGAAACAGGGTTCAGTGCAGCTGAACTAAACCTCTTTAAACTAAAAGCACAGATGTGTGACTGAGAGCCTGAAACACATGAGATGTGACGAGCAGCAGGACATTTGTGATTTTTTTCACTACAAAGTTGTGAATCTTTGCTGGTTGGGTAATCACGCAGGTCAGTGACGCTCATCACCTGGGATCATGAGTATAGCTGTTTCTATGGCAACCCAGCCAACAGTTACACCTCCCCCAAAATGTAAAAAGTACATCTAATGGTGGGTTAGGGCTGCTCAATTAATTGAATTTTAATCTCGATTACGATCTGGGCTTTCAACGATCATTAAAATGACTGAGCCGATTATTAGCCCCTCCCTTGTGCTTTACTCTCGCGCTGCTCCGTGTGGCAAATCGAGCGCACCTCTCTGCATTTCGAACAGTGTCACAACAATTAAGAGGACCCGAGGGAAGCTCGGAAAGCTCAGCAGAAGTTATTTGGAGAGGAGAGTGACTGCTGTTGGTTGAAGAGAGGTAAAAAAACTTGAGTGGTGTGGAAACATTATGGGTTCATGAGTCAGACGTGGATCAAGTCGACACAGTGTGTAAACTTTGCTACAGTGTCGTAGCTGCACCACAGAGCAACACTGCAAAGTTCACTAAACACAGATGTTTACATTTTTCATTTATTTCTTATATTGCAAACATTTGCACTGTTATCAGTATTTGCACTATTTTATATTATTTTATGACAATCTTTAAAGTCATTATTCAACATTGTTATTGTTAACCCTTTAAATCCCTGTAGAACCGGAACAGCTTTGCAAAAACTGCATAAAAAGCGTTTGCAGGAACAAAAACATAATATTCCAGAAACACGCTTTGCCAGTCCGATCAGCTGTTTGTAACACTTCCCACATTGAAAAAGACGTCAGCGCGAACTATCGCATGTCCGCCATTTCCTGCCCGAAACCGGAAGTGACGTCATTTTCGCGGAAAATGTAGTTTTTTACTTGTAGGCCTTAAAAGCCTACACTGGTGTTTTTATACGTCATGTTTGACTTTTCTGTGTGGTTTCTGGGATGCTTAGGACTCATATTGCACTGCTGGAAATAGTTTATTTTGATGCATATGCTGCTTTTTTGCAAATTTGCATTATAATATTTATTTTCATTTTTCCTGCAGTGTATAAAAATTGGTGTATTTCAAAAATAAAACTATGAAGACACTCAAAATAAATTTCCTGTGGTGGGAAACTATTTTGTGCAACTTTTTTGTATTTACAGTTTTGAGGGATAAGCCTCTTAAATTTCTCTAACTAGAAATATATGTTAAAAAAACAAAAACAATTTTCATTTTTTTATAGTTTATTGCACTTTTTTGCAATTTATGTAATTACTGTGCACTTAATGCAGACATATTATTAAAATTTAGGCTGTAATGGTTGTATTGATGTATAGCAACTTGAAATGCTCCCAAAAATGGCTCCACAGCATGTAAACATATAATATAAGCTCTGGCGGACTTGGTTCTATGGTAGGTCTTAAAGGGTTAAATAAATATCGTCAAATAGTCGAGATCTCAATTTCAGTGAAAATAATCGGGATTATCATTTTTGCCATAATCGAGCAGCCCTAAGGTGGGTCGAATGATATTGTTGCGTCACTGTGGCCAGCACACCGTCAGGTCACGTCTGTGCTGCACACACATGGAGGCGTCCGTGATATTCACGGCTCTGAGACGGCGAGGTCTCGTTCTGGTGCCTCTCAGGAGAAGCTTTCATGAGCCCCCTGAGCAGAAACAGACGTTACCTTAGTCTCAGCGCTCCAGCTGAGAGTCCCGGTGTTCCTCATCTTCCAGTACTTGATAAACTTGGTCCCAGGACGCAGACGCGTGCCGTCAGGAAGGTTTTCGTCCAGAAACGCTGCCGTCATGGCGGGAACCACCAGGGGACAGGGGCGCTTTGGTCGCCTGGCAACAAGAGGAAAATCCCTTTATTCAAATTCTTCATCACGTCTCACTTTAAACTCATTCACACGTCATTCAGCTCCCATCATTCCAGAGCGGTGGTTACAATGGACGTCTTATTGACCGCTGCAGGCTACTCGCTATAATTAACCAATCTAGGATCACCATTCATCTTTAAATGTGTTTCAGCTTTGGGGGGAGCCGCAGCAGGTGGACAAAAGCTGTTTCAGGGTCTCAGAAATGCATTTCGTCCCCTGACGAGCTGATAGCGCCTCCCTGTGACTCTGTGAGCAGGTGCTAGTGTTTAACTAAAGACAGTTTCTGGAGCTACTCTGGAATCACACATGAGGAGATCGACACTAAGAGTGCGTCCTGCAGCCTAACTTGTTGGGACCTACTCTGGGCTGTTGTGCTGTGTGGCTCGAGGCTGCAGGAGGACGGGGGAGGAGCTGCCGTCTCGATGGGACGAGCTCCACTGGATGCCCCGCCTCTCCATCCTCAGCTGCTTCCGGATTTCCTTCACCTCAGCTTTCAGCAGGCGTTTCTCGGCTTTCAGCCGCTGCTTCTCTGCCTTTCGGAAACTGCGATCCCCCCGCCTGTAGAACCTAAACAACGATGGATGGAGATGAAGTAACATCAGCATTATGTCTACAGCCAGGTGTAGGGCAGGATTCAGACAGCCACACTCATACCACATATCTTTAAAACAAAACATTCATGTCTTTATTAAATATTTAGTGTGTAAAGCTGATTTTATGAAGATAGTTTGTGCTTTTTGGTGAATATGAACACGTGTTAAAGTAGCTGTGTCACACCTGCTGTGGTCTGGGGCCGGCGATCCGTGCTCCGGGATGGACAGGGGAGTCCTGGCTCTCACCAGATTGTGACTGGGATCGTGGGAGAAGCTGCAGGGCTCGCACAGAGTACAGGAGGTGCACACGCTGTGGAGTGAAACAGCCCAGAGAGGAAACGTGAGACTGTAAAACTGACACCGTGATGAAGAGCACGCACTCAGCTTCACAATCTGCAGAGACAACAGCTCCCTGCATGCAAGGAGAACGTGAGGAAGTGCACAGTGTGATCAAACTGCAACGATCAGTCGTTGCAGCAGTTTGTGTGCAGAGCTGAAGTTAGAGCACCAACATCCTCCAAGAGCCTTTACAGCAGCGAGGCCACAGGGTGAATGTTCACAATGGGCCATATCATACTGTTCACGGTAACACCGGTGTAATGTTGGGCAACGATGGGAAAATGAAATATGGCGATAGACTATGGGTAAAACGCGCATGTGCAGTGCCTTTGTTTTCATACGCACATGGCGGCGACGGAGAATGAGAAGAGCGAAAGCGGATCGTTGAATGAAACAGATGAACCAGAACTGGTTTGTAAAAATGCTGCAGCTTCACTGGTGGAACTGGTTTAGCTTTGGTCCGTCAGATACACAACAAAGCACTATTTTTGGTAGAGCGTGCTAGCGGGCCGTCGTTATTACCGTGTTGTTTGGAAAATACGGCACACTTAAACTCAATCCTTTGATTTTTCTGAAAGTCGACAGAGCCCCTTATAATCCCGTGTGCCTTATGTATGAACTCTGGTTGTGTTTACTGACCTCGAAACGATTTTATGTGCTCGAAAATCTGTCACATGTTTCAGTACGACGTTGCTAAGCTACGAAGCCGCACCGCTTGATGGATTGTCGGAGCATTACGGCTATCGTAGGCGGAGCCTCGCGGAGTGATACATACTGTGCTTCAACATAATGTTACCGTATTGTGTGTGTATAACCTCTTTTTAAGTTTTGTGGATATTATACATGGTTATGCTGAGGATATGTCGGCCAGTTTCCACTGGAAATGCCTTTTGGTTAAACTGTCAGCAAGGAATTTGCATTTGCACTGTTAATGTTTATATAACTTTAATGCACATAAAAAACAGCTGCTTGTTTAAGTGAAAATACATTGATGGTTTTTTGCACTAATAAAGTTGTGGAGTTGTAAAGTATTTTGTCTAGTGCCAATTATATCATCAGTTATATCGTTATCACAAATTTTCAAATGCATATCGTGATAAATATTTTGCTCACATCGCCCTGCTCTACTAACAACGTTTTGCTCGTTTTCCAGCTCATTCATTTGTAACTAACAAGTGTTAGAGTTAAACGCAGGCCTACTGCAACACAGCGTCTTTCACCAGCAAAGACTTACTCAGCAGCACATACCTGCACTGATAGCCTCCTCCAGTAGTCTGCCCCCTGCAGGACGAGCAGGGAGGAGTTGAGGAGGACGGAGCTCCAGGCAGAGTGGAGGAGGACACCTCGGGGACCTGCTGGGTCTCTGCTCCTCCGACAGCTTCCACTCTACCTCCACCAGCTCCACCAGCTCCTCCCGCTGCTCCTCCTCCCCCTCCCAGGGGTTTGTGGATGCAGCACTGTCCTGAAAACTCCCGACAGATCTTTTCCACTGCCTCACGAACTACCTGGTCCTTAAACTGAAGGCAGCAGCGAGCACTTTAGTCATCAGTGGTTCAGCGGAGTTGCTGCTGTGACACTCATCAGGATGTTCTTACCTTCTCCATGTAGGAGGTGAACCAGGCTGGAGGAGTCTTGTCTTCTTCTTTGGTCCCTTTTACTTCTTTCATGATCACCTGAGCAACAAAACAACATCTATGTGCATACAAACATCTGGGCACAGCAGGATGAATGCAGTGAGAAGCCTGTGTGCTGGCTCTTACCATGCCCTGTTCGGGCACTGCAGCCTGGACCTTGCGGCTGACCACCTGAGCGAGTGAAGGGCAGTGCTGTGGGGGCCTGAAGCCCCTCTTGGGTTCTGCTCCGCTGGCCTTGGTGGTGGCAACCCTCGACGGCTGGCCTCGAGTTTCGTACACGTTCATGTGCAGCCGGTTCCCCTGCCTCACTGCACTCTGGGAAATAAACACACCGTCAGTTTCTCCACTCCGCCAGATTTGTCACCGACAACACAAACGCTTCACTTAAGAGCAGTAAGCACAGCGATACTGGTCATGTCCAAATTCATGGGCTGCTTCCTCCTGTGGACGCATTTGTTACGATTACGTCACAGCGACGCGACGAAGGCTGTCCAAATTCGTAGACTCCTCCGAATGCAGCCGACAAATGCGTCCTCCTTTTCCCCGAATTTGAAGGATGGGTCGGGTGTGTCCTTCGTGGCCCACCATATCCCAGAATTCATAGCGCGGCCCAGCCAAACTCCAGTTTCCAACAATGGCGGCTGCTACTAAGTTTTAAAATTACTCATACTAATCTTTCTGGGTCACAAAATAAACTTTTAACATCTTTTCAGGCGAGAAAGTAGCTGTGTAAACATCAAATATCTGCTCGGTTTATCAAGATATCGCATATTTGCAAAAGTTTTTGCAGTGTTTTATTTGTTCGTGAGTAAATCGGTTTGGCTGAGATTAAAGTTATTAGATTAGATAAAATAAAACTTTATTAATCACCCGGGTGGTTTTCACACAGCTGACTAAACGTCAAACAGAAAACTGATTAAACAGAAGTGTGAGACGGTCGAGAGTTTACGCCAGTGTCCTGTTATATTTTAGATAGCAAGGAGCAGACGGCCGAGTTTATTAAACTCCACCGAGACAGCGGTGACGCTAATCAGAAGGCTCGACCGTCCAATTTCACAGCCGTTTACTTCCGGCCTACCCGACCTTCTGAGGACCCGACCCACGTAGACCGCGAAGGCCGGGTCCTCAGGAGGATGCAGCCCATGAATTTGGACACGACCTATATGAGCTGGGCGACAGATGATCCTCTCATAAGGAAGTCTTTATTTTCATGGGTCAAACTGCACAAACCATGAAAGGAGATAAACACCAGTAGGCTGTTATTGCTTTATTTCTTTATCAATTAAACAGATCAAAGCTGTGGAGAAGCCTGGAATCAGGATTTGTAAAGCTGTGGCTATCGACCCACGACATGCGGCCAAATGATCTGAATATAAGTAAAAGAGATAATCACAGATGGTAAAAACACACCTTTCATATCACATCACAATGAAACAGAAGCTTATGGTGGATGATAGCATGGATGGCACATGAACATATCCTCCGTAAATACACTAAGAATAACTGTGGAGTTCCACAGGGCTTCATGTTTGGCTACGTTCTGTTTCTATGCAGATGATGCTCCGCCTTACCCATCAATGAAGGTGGAGATATGCTACACACAAGTCAGGGATCTGTGCTGGAGCTGGATGTGAGGGCGTTTAATGGTTAACTGGCAAATCGACACATCGTAGCTGACGTTGCAAAGTAAGGTGCTGCTTACACAGCGAGCTAACACACACTCCACAGAAACTTTCCACATCACGTCTGTGCTGTAAAGGAACAGGAGTGTGAAAGCAAGGACCACCACACTAACAGTTTCTATCCACAGGCTGCTGAACCACTGCCTACGTCCAACTGTTCATCCATAACTGTAAATCTGCACTCTTTGTACATATACACACCCTAATATTGCTCTGTATATATCAGCACTGTGACTGTGTTGCAGCTACTCGCACTTTAAATTCTGTTTACACGCACATATAAGCTGCAGGACATACAAAGCACTGCTTTACTATTATTACTTTCTTGTAGTGGTGTGAAGGGAGCCTGCAGAGGAAGCAGGTGCTCTGCATGACGTCTGTGTTCTGCAGAGCAAATGACAACAAACTTTAACCGTGAGCTTACCTTCAGAGCCTCCTCATACTCAGCTGGAACAAAAGCAGAAGTGACGTTAACATGAGTGCACTTTGATTTGGACTTTGTTTAACGTGGCGCATCATGTGACTGCACAGGTGTGCTTACCTTGGCTGTTAATGGACACCTGGAGGAAGAAAAGGAGAAGACGATTACAGAAACATGTGATAATAATGTGTTACATGGAGGAATTCCCTCCTTTATACAGGCGCTGCTCACTTGGCACAACTCACCAGTCATTCAGCTACCACACTCTACTGCTGCAGGTTAGCTGTACCTACTCACTAATCTTACTTTGTGTGGCACTCCTCAGGCTCTTACCTCCTCGTTCTCCTCATCAAAGTAGGTCAGCTGCAGGCTGCACAGGCCAAAGGAGCGCTTGACCTGTAACAGACAGATGTTGTCACATCCAAAGTCACTTCTTCACTGTAAATGTCAGAAGTGTGGTGCTACACAGCAGCTCTGAATGCCTGCTCTGCAAAGCTGGTCTCGCCCCAACGCTGACTCTGTTCATCTGGACGCTGCGTTTTCAGAAGCGGTGCTCGAGGCCACTGATCAATGATCATGACAGTTTACTGGTCACAAACTGACCCACTGTTCCTCCAGTGGTGCTCGTGTCAGTCATTATGCAGATGTGCTGTTTATAAGGTTGGAAACCTGCAGTCACTCAAAACTGAATCAACCTTTTGGGATTTCCTCACCTGGACGACTGAGCTGCATCAAGACAACAACTCAGAACATGTTGTTACTTCAGGACTCGACAATTACAATTCTTTTCTATAATCAGGCTGTTCTGGAAACATCTGGATGTGACCCAGAACACTGCAGTGAGAGCTTCCCCACACTGACTGCTTATGAATCACTGCTGAACTTCATTCCTGTAAGTCTTGAATGATGAGCCCGTCACATCCTGCAGAGCTGACAGTACCACACCCCACAGGGCTGCTGCTTACTTCTGGTTCAAAGCCGTTCTTACACAGTCCTACAGGGTCAAAGGTCACACACTAAAACTGTTTTACATAGAAGAATTGTTTTTTCATATTTTGCACTCAACCAATCAAAGCTCGAGCAAAAGCCCACGAACGTCAGCAGATGCTGTTTCCTGCCTTGATTCAGTTACTGTAACACAGCTGAGCTCTGCTGACACCGAGCGTCTGCACTTCAGTCATCTTAGGCTGCATAAGTGTTTGAACAAAACTGTGCAAACACGTGTGGATTTATCTCCTGCAGTTTGTGTTTCACCCAGGCCCCCCCAAACCTGCTGACCGTGCCCCCCCTCCTGAGCCTGATCCTGTTGGAGGTTTCATCCTGTCAGGACTGAGCTCTCTGATTATGCTCACACTGTAACACAAGTGCTCTCTCTTGGCATAACTGTTATAGCGAAACAATAAAATGAAGTGTATACTTTCCACATCAGGCACAGCGTGAACACATTCAGATCCATGATTGTAAATTAGGACGACATCACAACTGTGTGACGAGTGCGTCAGCTGCTGAAGGACTGACGGAGCTGTTGTTCCTGTATGTTTACTATCAGGATCCCTCAGCCACAGGGAGCAGTCACAGGCCTCCAGCTACACTCCTGCTAGCTGCTTACATGCTGAGCAGCACAATGCATGTCTTTGACACGAACACATATAAGCTCATTCTGGTTCACAATGAAAAACAGTCAATGCTAAACCTTTTGCAACAGTCTCAGCAGCCACACGTCTGTGACTCAGCAGCACTCACACCAACGATGAGCTCCAAGCCTGTTTCACCTTCTTGTTCCTGACTTACTGCTTTTCCAGTCCCAGTCATGTATAACTGGGCTCTTGCTCAGGGCTCCTTTACTCTGCACAGCACAAACAGATCTACTGCAGCTCTGGATCTCTGCATCCTTGCAGTGTGCAGCTACATTTCTGAGGAGGTGCATGTCAGACTCTGGTTCAGATTTAACACAGTGATGAACTCTGTCATTCAAATCTATATGATCCTGTGGTTATTACACCATATGGCAAATATATGTATCTGTGAATTAAATCAATACTTGATAACAGATATAAATAAAATTCACCGAGCAGCCCAAACAGGCTTTCATCCTCCAGGTTGTTGTCCTTGATCTGTTACTGTGTTACTCAAATTTACGGCTCACTCAGTGGAAATGCTTCTATTTGTTCTATTTTCTTCGGCAACGTTAGGAAAGCAACATAAAGTTAGTTACACGTAAGGAGCGTCTGCCAGTGAGGACACAAACACAAGCTCCTGCATCCTGCTGTGCTGCAGTCGTGGAGGATGTTTAATGTCTCTGTGGGTGTTTCGTGTTTACTTCCTGCACTCGGACTGAACCACTGCGCATGGCGGTGAATCGGCTACGCTGTTGCTGCTGTGTTGACGTAAAGCCTGGGCACAAAACGCAGGAATGTGCACGGGCCTGTCTGACTCGTTGCCTTTACCTCCCCGATGCCCACTGTGACCCACGCAGAGCCTTAAAGGTATTTTTCTATTATTCTGCGTGTTTCACTGTGACAAACACAACAGTGTGGCTCAGTCTGGAGGACGAGCACGTCCTGATCAGCCTGTGTCTAAGCAGGGATCACGGCCCGCCTGTGAAGCTGCTCTAAATGAGTGCGGCCCGTCACGAAGCGGGCTGGGACACCGGTCTGCACGACGTGACGCACTCCCGGTGCTTCCCGCACACTGTCGGCGTCACACCCGCTGGGCTGGGCCGCTCACCGTGACGGCTCGGGCTGGAGTAATCCTCTCCGCCTCACGGCACCTCTCCCACGGAGGTGTAGGCGTCTGCCCCGTGTCTGTCGGCACCTGTGGGCCCCCTGAACCCCCATCCCTGCGTGTGCTGCGTGAGCGCCCTGCGTGTGGCGTCGTGTCTGACAGCAGGCCTGCTGCTCGTCTCTGCTTACCATGGCCTCCATCGACTCCCAGCTCTTGGTCTCGGATCCCGACAGCAGGAAATTCTTGGAATTTCCCCTGAAATTCACCTTCAGGTTGATGTAGAAATCCATGGCGCCCCCCTCGGTGCTTTAGCGCATATTAGACGCGACGTACACGGAGGCTTTTCCGCACCGCCGACGACTCTTTCTGGGTTAACCTCAGCAGCTCAGTCCACCACGATTATCCGTCGAGCTGTGAGGCGTATTTTGTGTTTACATCAGCGCGATGAACACACCCACTTTGCACCACGTGTCCGGAACAGTTTCTTCTTTAGGGTGCCTCTGCGCCTCTGAGTCGCGTTACTGCCCCCCTCTGGTGTAACGCCGCCATGTTGGCTCGTGTCCGCGATGCTGTAGCTCCTCTAAGGAAAACAGAGCCACGCACGGGTTGGTTTGGCTCCACTAGTCGCTTCTGGCTCACTGCACATCAGCACAAAGCTGTTTCAACTGTGCAGGAGCGTCATTAAAGCTTTTTGATATGACCGTGAAAGAAAAGTCCAGGGCAGGTGCTCACATCTCAAACACACCTGTCCCTCACATCTCAAACACACCTGTCCCTCACATCTCAAACACACCTGTCCCTCACATCTCAAGCACACCTGTCCCTCACATCTCAAACACACCTGTCCCTCACAGCTCAAACACACCTGTCCCTCACATGTCAAGCACACCTGTCCCTCACATGTCAAGCACACCTGTCCCTCACATCTCAAGCACACCTGTCCCTCACATCTCAAACACACCTGTCCCTCACATCTCAAGCACACCTGTCCCTCACATCTCAAACACACCTGTCCCTCACATCTCAAGCACACCTGTCCCTCACATCTCAAGCACACCTGTCCCTCACATCTCAAGCACACCTGTCCCTCACATCTCAAACACACCTGTCCCTCACATCTCAAAGACACCTGTCCCTCACATCTCAAGCACACCTGTCCCTCACATCTCAAGCACACCTGTCCCTCACCTCTCAAGCACACCTGTCCCTCACATCTCAAGCACACCTGTCCCTCACATCTCAAACACACCTGTCCCTCACATCTCAAGCACACCTGTCCCTCACATCTCAAGCACACCTGTCCCTCACATCTCAAACACACCTGTCCCTCACATCTCAAGCACACCTGTCCCTCACATCTCAAACACACCTGTCCCTCACATCTCAAACACACCTGTCCCTCACATCTCAAACACACCTGTCCCTCACATCTCAAAGACACCTGTCCCTCACATCTCAAGCACACCTGTCCCTCACATCTCAAACACACCTGTCCCTCACATCTCAAGCACACCTGTCCCTCACATCTCAAACACACCTGTCCCTCACATCTCAAGCACACCTGTCCCTCACATCTCAAGCACACCTGTCCCTCACATCTCAAAGACACCTGTCCCTCACATCTCAAGCACACCTGTCCCTCACATCTCAAACACACCTGTCCCTCACATCTCAAGCACACCTGTCCCTCACATCTCAAGCACACCTGTCCCTCACCTCTCAAGCACACCTGTCCCTCACATCTCAAGCACACCTGTCCCTCACCTCTCAAGCACACCTGTCCCTCACATCTCAAGCACACCTGTCCCTCACATCTCAAACACACCTGTCCCTCACATCTCAAACACACCTGTCCCTCACATCTCAAACACACCTGTCCCTCACAGCTCAAGCACACCTGTCCCTCACATCTCAAACACACCTGTCCCTCACATCTCAAACACACCTGTCCCTCACAGCTCAAACACACCTGTCCCTCACATCTCAAACACACCTGTCCCTCACATCTCAAACACACCTGTCCCTCACAGCTCAAACACACCTGTCCCTCACAGCTCAAACACACCTGTCCCTCACATCTCAAGCACACCTGTCCCTCACATCTCAAACACACCTGTCCCTCACAGCTCCAAGCCGATCACCTGCATTGAGCGGGACTCCAGCAGCTGTGTGGGAGCAGGCGGACAAACACATTGACTGCTTTAACGAGAAAGACCCACCTGTACCTGCAACCAGCAGGGACCTCTGATGACTGTCTGTCTTTATGTTATTAAAATTGCATTAATAATTTGAATGTCTGCAATCTGATGTCCACGTGTTCAACTACAGTACTGTGCAAAAATCTTGAGCCACACCTCGTTTCTTTATATTTTGCTTCTAGGAGGCAGACCTTCTTTGTATCCTTTAAAGTCTTTACCAGAAGTTCTCCAGATTTTTGAAGTTATTTCAAAGTCTTTGGGCAAAAAGAGTGTTTCTTCCCTCCATCCATCCTTTTCAGGGTCACAGGGGGCACTGGGGTACAACCTGGACAGGTCACCAGTCTGGGCTAATGTAACCAGTGTGTTCCTGCGTTGTGTCTGATAAAGAAAGGTAAAAGAAATAAAGACCTCCAAGTTATTAACTTGCCCACTCCAGCTCCTCTCCTACAGGGGAATTGTAGAAAAGGGCCTGCATTTATTTTTTTTACATTAAACATAAAGTACAAACTTACATGGAACATATTTGACACAAGATTAAAAATAAAAACCCACCAACACAAAATCTGACATACCTGATAATGAATGGTAAATGGCCTGTATTTGTATAGCGCTTTTACTAGTCCCCCCCTAGGGACCCCAAAGCGCTTTACACACCCAGTCATCCACCCATTCACACACACATTCACACACTGGTGATGGCAGCTGCAGTTGTAGCCACAGCTGCCCTGGGGCGCACTGACAGAAAGGTAAAAGAAAGAAAGACCTCCAAGTCATTAGCTTGCCCACTCCAGCTCCTACAACCAAATGCAAACAGTAGGGAAGAGGGTTAGCTCCACCCACCACAACTCTCAAGCTAGCAAGAATTATCTATTCACGCTAGCACTGACTGTGCCTATAACACATGTGTGGCACACACGTACTACACATTTACATTTACAGCATCTAGCAAAGTCAGGCACAATGATGACAATAACTGAACTAAAGACACACAATCAGAAACATCAGGGTGGCTAAATATACATTATATGTGTGTTGTACGGTGTCTGGAAAGAAATGACACCCACCTCTCCCACAGGGGAAGTGTAGAAGCGGGGAGAGGCCAAAGGGGTTCACTGTATTTATAGGGTTGCACCGAAGAAGAAGAATGGGGAGGGGCTCCAACTGATAATGAACATAACTTCAGGCTTGAAGGTCCTAAAAGTCAGGTATAACAGGAACGGGAACTCAGGACCTTCTTGCTGTGAGGCAACAGTGCTAACCACCGTGCCACCCGAGTCTTTATCCCTTTTCATTTTTTTTTCACGTCCCAGTTCAAATCATTGTCAACATTAATTGATTGATTATTTATTTCAACATGTGAACGATATACAGGTACATTTAGAAAAGAAAATAAGAAAGAACAAAAAATACTTTACAAAAAAAAGTTCTGATTAATTTACATGTTGAAAGGGAAGAAGTAAACACTTATTGATCCCACCCCTTTGCCATAATTTATCAGTTAATATTTAGTTGCTTCCTTACTGATATAATTTGTAATAAAAATAGTGAACAGATTTCTGATGTACTATAATATCACATCATGATTTTTTTGTTTGTTTGTTTGTTTTTAAATAGAGACATTCACTTAAGATCAATATTTTCCTTTTCTTTATAGTTTGAGGAGATCATATTTTTAAACTCTTTTTGAACAGTTTTATGTTTGGACGTTGCTTTAATTCCATATTCAGACTGTTCCACAGTTTCACTCCATGAACAGAAACACAAAAGCTTTTTCTTGTAGTACGGACCTTCATTGTTTTGAAGTTACAAAAACCCTTTAAATTATAACTTCCTTCTTTCAAAAAACAAACATACTCTGAATATTTCCTGGCAGTTCTTTATTTTTTGCTTTGAATATAATTTGTGCTGTTTGGAATTTCACTAGATCGTCAATTTTCAATATTTCAGACTGTAAAAATAGTGAGTTTGTATGTTCCTGTAACCTGCACTGTGGATGATTCGAATTGCTTTCTTTTGAAGAGTAAAAAGTGAATGTAATGTTTTAAAGTTGTTGCCCCAGACCTCTGCACAATAGCTGAAGTATGGTGAAACCAGTGAACAGTATAGAATGAAGTGATGTTTGTCTAACACCTGGCTTTGCCTTGTTTAGTGTTGCAATGCTTCGTGATACGTTGGAATGAATATATCTTACGTGAGCTCTCAGTTAAGTTTTTCATCTGTTGTTACCCCCAGAAATTTATTTTCACTGACTCTTTCAATATCAATACCATTTATTAGAATCTTTATAAAGGTGCTCTCACACAATATTCACATTTACTGAAATTGTACAAAGTCTGATTGTGCCTTCTATACTGTATTTGCAGGTACACTATAATCAGTGTTGGGGAGTAACTGAATACATGTACCGCCGTTACGTATTTAAAATACAAAATATGAGTAACTGTATTCCGTTACAGTTACCGTTTAAAAAGGTGGTATTTAGAATACAGTTACTTTGTTGAAATAAATGGATTACACGGCGGTACTTCCCTGTTTCATATTGTGGCGGGTCAGGACTGTTTGGGTTTTGTTTGACAGCTACGTTTGTTACACCCCTGAAAACAGAGGAAAAGAATCAGAGAGTGATTATGCGTCTCTCATGCAGTCGTTTATTGCAGTGAAAATGAGCAGAAACGTTTCACATTCTGTACTGCTAAACGTCACATGGTGGAAGAAACACACTAAATAATATACCGACATACTAAAGTGCTTACTATACATATACTTGAGCAGGTTACCTGACAAAATGGCTGACAATCACGGCATTTTTAGCTCCTGTAGTTATCTTAATGGCCAGTGGCGGTCCTAGCCTGTTTGGCGCCCTGGGCGAACACTCCCTCTGGCACCCCCCCCCCCCCCCCCCCTCCCACACACACACACACACACACACATTAAGGATTGTACATTAACATAAAACTACGAGAACAGGACAAATCAACAACTGACAATAACTAATTAATATTAAAATCTGTAACATAATGTATTGTTTGGAGTTTAGTCTGTTACTGTTACTATTTTTACCATTTCTTCTTGGAGCAACTGTAACCCACATAATTTCCTTAGGGATTAATAAAGTATTCTGATTCTGATTGGTTCAGGATGACCTGCCATCATCCAATCACACACCTGCTTACCTGCATCTTTTGCTCGTTTCTCCTCCTCTTCTTTTCTCTTTTTTCTAAACTGAGGACCAGATGGCTTTGAACTTTTCTTGTCCATCTTCCATTGGTTTTAATTTTGCACTCCAGTATGAACACCCATCTCAACCCAAGGATCACCACAACATGATCTAACACACCTACACCTTAGTTCACAGATTCACTTTGTCTAAGGTTTATTTCTGGGATTTCAAACAACCCAGGATTCAAATCATGAATCCATAATGGGCTTGGATTTACAACATTATAAATAAAATGTGCTCTATCTGGAAGTAGCAGCTCCCCCCTCCCCTTTCGACGGGTTGTGTGTGAGACTTTAAATCATCAAACTGTAAATTTAAAATTTAAAATTGCTATTGATCCCTTTACCCCGAGTCCTAAAGTGTATATTTATTTTCTTACTCTGCTTATATTTATTGTTGGTTTATTTGCACTGTTGTAACTGGAGCCTCGTTGTCTCGTCTCTCTATATACTGGACTGTAGCGGAGATGACAATAAAGTTTACTTTGACTTCAGCAGCGAGCAGGCGCACCGAGGGCTCTCGCGCTCACTTTTTGTGTATAGAATTTCGAAAAAAAACATTGGTGCAAATTATAAGTCTGTATCATAATGTCTGGTGTTTTCGTGTTTATTGGTTTGTTTTTATTTTGTTTTATTTTGCGAGTTGGTTATTAGATGCTGCTCCAGCCGGTCAGAAAATCATCCGCCGCCCCGCCCTCTCCTCTCTGCGCCGCAAGCAGCAGGCGCAACTCGCAAACGAAGGGCGCCCTTACTCCCAGCAAATGGGCGATAGAAAGCCGATCGGTGCCTGTGACATTCCCAATATGCGCTGGCTGACGTCGGGGCAGCATGAGTACGAGCATTTATTTTTTATTTTTTTTGCCGATGCCCGTGATGCCGCCCCCACCACGATGCCGCCCCGGGCAACCGCCCGTGTCGCCCGTATCTAAAACCGCTACTGTTAATGGCCATTACACAGTACAAAACTGAGGCTCAAAACCGTACATGTGCACAAAACTGTGATATAATGCTTCTAACGCTTACAAAACAATGAAGGATCACCTCTTAAATATCTTAACAGGGTACATTGGAAATACATCAACTTTTAAACACTTTTACCTGAAAACAGGGGAAAGAATCACGAGAGTGATTATGACTTTCGTCTCTCATGCAGTCGTTTATTGCAGTGAGGAGAACGCGCGAAAGCCCCCTAGTGGAGAATAGAGACACTACTAATCGATCCCAGAAAAGGCTTACTAGCCGATCAGAGATGTATACATTGTAGTTCTCTTAAGTAACATGAAAGCCATTAATATAACATGAAAAATAATAACCTCTTAACCATTTTCTTACCATATTTACATTATTTTCGTCCTTATATCAACTGATATGAATTAGTATTAACTGAACAGTTTTATATGCAGTAGTCCTTCAACCTGTCACAAGGTCTGTTGTTCCAGGCAGCAGAGTTACAGTTGCCATAGTTACAGGGTGCCGCGCTCTGCGCCTTTTTGCTGTTGTTGTTGTGCTAAGCTAACAGGCAGAATGCTGCAGGTATAGCTCTAAAGAATGTAGCATCATGGGCAGTGTAGTCCGTGCTGCAGGGAGAATGGACTGCCATACCCGTTATGTGTCTGTGAGCGAGGGAGGGAGAAAAAGGAAAAGTACGAGCTGTCATCGAGCAAAAACGGGAGCTGGAAGCATGTAAATATAATAATAACCACTGCAGCCAAGAAGAGAGCCTGACGAGCCCAGTTGTAAGTAGAGATGGACCGATCCGATATTACGTATCAGTATCGGTCTGATACTGACCCAAATTACTGGATCGGATATTGGCGAGAAATAAAAAATGTAATCCGATCCATTAAATATCAAAAAAGCACCTCACAAAACTTGCTACATGGCGTAACTCGGCTCATAACCGTAGCACGTCGGAGCAGTGTGCATCACGTGATAGAGCGGCTGTGTGTATTTGTAGCCTCGCTAGCAAACCAGCATTTCATCTCAGAGGAAGTTTTCCCAGAGAGAAGTAAAGCAAGTGTGTAAGTTCATCTCTGAATGTCTGTAAAGCATTCCCACGTTAAGCTTAACAACAGATATATGGAGCGACTGCCTCTCTCTCTCTCTCTCTCTCTCTCTCTCCTGCTGCTACTTCAATCATAAAACTGATCAATGATCAGCTGATCGTCTCTCTTCTTTGTTTTTGTCTCACT
Organism: Neolamprologus brichardi; assembly: GCF_056152115.1. Classification (NCBI taxonomy): domain Eukaryota; kingdom Metazoa; phylum Chordata; class Actinopteri; order Cichliformes; family Cichlidae; genus Neolamprologus; species Neolamprologus brichardi. Next base: position 5,417,816 of record NW_028270136.1, on the reverse strand, counting down.
TCTCACCAGAAAGAGGAAACCAGCGGCTGAACAACAGCAGCACGTTTAAGCTTGATCAGCTGTTGTTAGAATTGATTTAATATTATTTCTACACCAGGATCTTTTTCTATAGCTGACGTAACTGTGCAGGGGCGGATCTAGCAAAGTTTAGCCAGGGGGGCCAATAGGGCATGAACAGGGAAAAGGGGGCACAAAGACATACTTTTCTTTCTTATTCTCATTTAAAATGTCGAGCTTTTAATAAATAATTATCTGACTCTTACACCCAAAGTTTTAATCTGATGTAAAATGTATAGAAGTCCATTACTGTATATAGTAACTGTTAAGTCTAATATACTCTAGTAAGCTATACTACTTTTTCCTTTGGGAACCATCTGTGCAGTCTGCAGTTCTGTTGAAGAAAGATGTTGAATCTATTTAATTATTCTTGAAAAATAATTTATTTTTGTGCATTTTCCCCCTGCATCAAATTAAATTTGATTACATCGATTAAGCATCATGAGGAGGAGGGTGATTGCCTATTTTTTTTTTTGCTGGTTGTTTGCAACCCTGTTAGTTAGGTTGCTTAATATTTCTGCTAAGTACTCTTTAAAACACCAGAATAGGGAGGATGGAGCAGGTTTACGTTTATTAGATTGATCAGTTTTGCTGAACTATGAAATATTTTGGGTGCAGTGTGTTTTTTACATACAGGTATAACAGAATAGCTTTAGTGTTGTTATTTATTTAAACTTGAGTATAAACTTATACAAAATGCAGCAAGATATTTAAAAAAACGTTTTATTGATTAAAAAACACACTATATCGGATTCATATCGGTATCGGCAGGTATCCATCCATCCATCCATCCATCTTCATCCGCTTTATCCGGGGCCGGGTCGCGGGGGCAGCAGCCTAAGCAAAGAGGCCCAGACCTCCCTCTCCCCAGCCACCTCCTCCAGCTCATCCGGGGGAACACCAAGGCGTTCCCAGGCCAGCCGAGAGATATAATCTCTCCAGCGTGTCCTGGGTCTGCCCCGGGGCCTCCTCCCGGTGGGACATGCCTGGAACACCTCACCCAGGAGGCGCCCAGGGGGCATCCTTACCAGATGCCCAAACCACCTCAGCTGGCTCCTTTCGATGTGGAGCAGCAGCGGCTCTACTCTGAGCCCCTCCCGGATGGCCGAACTTCTCACCCTATCTCTAAGGGAGAGGCCAGCCACCCTTCGGAGGAAGCTCATTTCCGCCGCTTGTATCCGCGATCTCGTCCTTTCGGTCACTACCCACAGCTCGTGGCCATAGGTGAGGGTAGGGACGTAGATCGACCGGTAAATTGAGCGCTTCGCTTTTACACTCAGCTCCCTCTTCACCACGACGGACCGGTGCAGCGTCTGCATTACTGCAGCTGCAGCCCCAATCCGTCTGTCGATCTCCGGCTCCCTTCTCCCATCACTCGCGAACAAGACCCCGAGATACTTGAACTCCTCCACTTGGGGCAGGACCTCATCCCCGACCCGGAGTGGGCACTCCACCCTTTTCCGGCTGAGAACCATGGCCTCAGATTTGGAGGTGCTGATCCTCATTCCCGCTGCTTCACACTCGGCTGCGAACCGCTCCAGTGCGAGCTGGAGGCCCTCACCTGATGAAGCCAACAGAACCACATCATCCGCAAAGATCAGAGATGAGATCCTGAGGCCACCAAAGCGAAAGCCCTCCGCCACTTGGCTGCGCCTAGAAATCCTGTCCATAAAAATTATGAACAGAACCGGTGACAAAGGGCAGCCCTGGCGGAGCCCATCACCCACCGGGAACGAGTCCGACTTATTGCCGGCAATGCGAACCAAGCTCTTGCAACGGTTGTATAGGGATCGAATGGCCCGTAGCAATGGGCCAGACACCCCATACTACCGCAACACCTCCCACAGGACACCCCGAGGGACACGGTTGAATGCCTTCTCCAAGTCCACAAAACACATGTAGACTGGTTGGGCAAACTCCCATGCACCCTCAAGTATCCTCGAGAGGATAAAGAGCTGGTCCAGTGTTCCGCGACCAGGACGAAAACCGCATTGTTCCTCCTGCATCCGAGGTTCGACTAGCGGACGAACTCTCCTTTCCAGCACCCTGGCATAGACTTTCCCGGGGAGGCTGAGGAGTGTGATCCCCCTGTAGTTGGAACACACCCTCCGGTCCCCCTTCTTAAAGATGGGGACCACCACCCCGGTCTGCCAATCCACGGGTACTGCCCCTGACCTCCACGCAACATTGCAGAGGCGTGTCAGCCAGGACAGCCCTACAACATCCAGAGCCTTCAGGAACTCGGGGCGGACCTCATCAACACCAGGGGCTCTGCCACCAAGGAGTTGTTTAACTGCCTCAGTGACCTCGCCCCCAGAAATTGGCGGGTCATTCCCCTCATCCCCAGACTCTGCTTCCTCCTCGGAAGACGCGTCAGTGGGATTAAGGAGGTCCTCGAAGTATTCCTTCCACCGCCTGACAATTTTCTCAGTCGACGTCAGCAGCGCTCCGCCAGCACTATACACCGTGCAGGTAGAGCACCGCTTTCCCCTCCTGAGACGCCTGACGGTTTGCCAGAACCTCTTCGAGGCAGTCCGAAAGTCTTTTTCCATGGCCTCTCCGAACTCCTCCCACACCCGAGTTTTTGCTTCAGCCACTGCCCGAGCCGCATTCCGCTTGGCCTGTCGATACCTGTCGGCTGCCTCCGGAGTCCCACAGGCTAACCAAGCCCGATAGGACTCCTTCTTCAGCCTGGTGGCTCCCTTCACCTCTGGTGTCCACCATTTGGTTCGGGGATTACCACCACGGCAGGCACCAACCACCTTGCGGCCGCAGCTCAATGCAGCAGCTTCGGCAATGGAGGCGCTGAACATGGTCCATTCGGACTCGATGTCCCCCGCCTCCCTCGGAATGCTGTTGAAGCTCTGCCGGAGGTGTGCGTTGAAGATCTCGCGGACTGGGGCCTCTGCTAGTCGTTCCCAGCACACCCTCACTACGCGTTTAGGTGCACCAGGTCTGTCCAGCGTCCTCCCCCGCCACCTGATCCAACTCACCACCAGGTGGTGATCAGTTGACAGCTCAGCCCCTCTCTTTACCCGAGTGTCCAGAACATATGGTCGCAGGTCTGGTGATACGATTACAAAATCGATCATCGACCTACGGCCTAGAGCGTCCTGGTGCCACGTGCACTTATGGACACTCTTATGTTCGAACAAGGTGTTCGTTATGGCCAAACTGTGATTAGCACAGAAGTCCAATAACAAAGCACCGCTCGGGTTCAGATCAGGGAGGCCGTTCCTCCCAATCCCGCCCCTCCAGGTCTCGCTGTCGTTACCCACGTGAGCATTGAAGTGTCCCAGCAGGACAACAGAGTCTCCAGGTGGAGCACCTTCCAGCACCCCCCCAGGGACTCTAAGAAGGCTGGGTACTCCGAACTGCCACTCGGCGCATAAGCGCAGATGACAGTCAGGACCCATTCCCCGACCCTAAGGCGCAGGGAACAAACCCTCTCGTCCACCGGGAAAAACCCCAACGTACCGGCAGCAAGCCGAGGGGATATTAGAATACCCACCCCAGCCTGCCGCCTCTCACCAGGGGCAACTCCAGACTGAGACAGAGTCCAGCCCCTCTCCAGGAGGCTGGTTCCAGAGCCCAAGCCGTGCGTAGAGGTGAGCCCGACTATATCTAGCCGGTACCTCTCAACCTCACGCACTAACTCAGGCTCCTTCCCCACCAGAGAGGTGACATTCCATGTCCCTATTGCCAGTCTTGGCAGCCGGGGGTCAGTCCGCCAGGGCCTCCGCTCCTGGCCGCCACCCGGCACACAATGCACCCGACCCCTATGGCGCCTCCTGCGGGTGGTGGGCCTGCGGGAGGATGGGCCCATGTCTCCTCTTCGGGCTGTGCTCCTCCGTGAATCGCAACCTTATCGTGGTGGAGGGGTTTGTGTGTCCCAGGGATCCCAGGGGCTATGTTGTCTGGGGGCTTTTGCCCCCTGGTAGGGTCTCCCATGGCAAATTGGTCCTGGGTGAGGGACCAGACAAAGAGCGATTCAGAAGACCCTTATGAGGAAAACATAGAGGGAACAGTTTACCTTGCGGGGTTACCGGAGCCCTGCCCTGGAGCCAGGCCCGGGGAGGGTGCCCGAGGGCGAGCGCCTGGTGGCGTTAGTCCATGGGGCCCGGCCGGGCACAGCCCGAAGAGGAGACATGGGCCCATCCTCCCGGCAGGTATCCAAATTTATGATATCGGTATCGGTATCGGACATAAAAAAGTGGAATCGTGCCATCTCTAGTTGTAAGTAAGCTGTTAAGACTCGACTGTACACCGTGTTCGTGTTTTCCTCTGAAACAATAAGTTCTGTTGGAGCAGCCTTTCAACGCCTCTCTCTGTCTCTGCTAGCAAAGTTGACCCAGACAACAAAGTAAAGCTAGTTTTCGGCTACGAGCCGACACAGAACCCACCGTATTAGCCAGAGGTCCCTTTACTACGGTTCGGAGCCGCGGACCTTCAGTAACAGTAATAAATCACAGCAATAGTACATTCATGTAGTTGTAAACAGCATGATAATATATTAAGTAATCCAAAGTATTCAGAATACGTTACTCTCATTGAGTAACGTAACGGAATACGTTACAGAATACATTTTGGGGCATGTAATCTGTAATCTGTAATGGAATACATTTTAAAAGTAACCTTCCCAACACTGCCTATAATGCCAAAAGTGTTTGCTCTTCTTCCTTCACACACACAAACCCGAGTGACATCTTTAATGCTCAGGGTTTAACAGGACGTTGGCCCAACCTTTGCAGCTACCAGCTTCAACTCTTATCGGAAGACTTTCCACAAGATTTAGGAGTGTGTTCGTGTGAATCTCTGATCTTTTTTCCCAGAAGCACATGTGTGAGGTCAGACTCTGATGTTAGATGAGAAGGCCTAGTTAGCACTAAATGATCCCAAAGGTGTTCTGTCAGGACTCTGTGAGAGCCGGTCATGTCCTTCCACTCCAAACTCACTCATTGATGTCTTAATAGACCTTGCTTTGTGCACTTGTGTGTAGTTATGTTGTAGCAGGAAGGAGCGATTCCCAAACTGTTCCCACAAATCATGAGCATGAAATTGTCCAACATGTCTTGGCATGCTGAAGAGTTCCTTTCACTGAAACTAAGGGGGCGAGCCCACTCCTGAAAAAAAACATCACATCAGAGTTCCTCATTCACCAAAGTTAACAGTTCGCACAATGCAGTCCGATAAGCACAGTGTCCTGGTAACCACCAAACCCAGACCGGTCACTGCAGAGAACACGTCTGCACTGCTGTATCATGCAGTGGTGTGGTGCTTCACAGCACACACACTTTGCAGGACGCTGGGTGATGTAAGTCGTGGATGCAGCAGCTCCATCCCACGAAGCTCTCTATGCACTGTTCTTGAGCTAATCCTTTACTATAACAACAATAAACAACTTCAGTGAACAGTCCAAAGATTTCATGGTTAAGGCCCAAATATTGATCCTAGCAACATCTATACTGATGGCAGTGGGCTCTTCTGAAGGACAACACCCTGATACAGCGAATTGTATCACTGAATCAGTGATATGGACATGAGCTCTCACTGTTTCTATGGGGCTCAGGTTGTCATGGCATAAGGTGGGGACCTGTCCTGGTTACGTTCAGTCGCATCTTGTTTGATGTGAAATCCACTGTGAATATGTAAATGTTGTGTTTCTGTTTTGTACCCTTTATTTGTGTTCTCTTAGTTTATTTTTGTGAAGGTTCTGGTTTCTGTTCTGCATTTCTATTTTTCCCAGCTCTTCTCTGTGTTTGATTATGTTGTTCTCAGGTTCTGGTTTCCATACTCCCTCTATTCTGTGTCCAGTCAGTGTCTGCCCTGGTCCCATGAGAGAGATATTATACCCCTTATGTCAAACTGAGTGATTTATGGCCACAATAAATTATTTATGAGCTCAGGAAGTAACGGAAGTAATAAAGGAAGTAATAAAATTACGATATTCATAAAAATATAATATTCATAAAAATTATGATATTCATCCAAAATATTCATTCATAGCTCATTGCTCCCCCCTCCCCCCCCCCCAAAAAAAAAGGATTAATTGATTATTTTAAAAAGTTTTTTATATCTAATAGGATCCTTTTATTTTTAAGCCATTAAAAAAAGTTTTTACTTTTTTATGCTTAAAAAACACCATCTGGTGGTGGGTCAGCGCATGAGCGCGCACCGCGCCTGTGTGTCTGTGCGCGCATGTGCGCGCGCCTGTCTCAGGACCGTGCTTGTGTGTTTAAAAATGTGTTAAACCAGAGTAAAAGTGCTTAAACTTGTGCTTTTGTAACGTTCAGTATGGCCAGACATACAGGTTGCATGCCTCGGGGGAAAACTTTATTTCAATTTATTTGCATTTGTTTAATACGAACAAAGAGATTTAGAATCAAACTCAGAATCCTAAAAAAAAACCTCTCGCAATCCCTGAAAAACTACCCCAAGCATAAGCGCACTGCGGCTCCCAACATAAAAAGCTTCCTGAAAAAAAAAACCAATTTTCTCCAAAAACGCTCAACAAAAAAACCCCTAGAATAACTCGATAAAATCTCTCGCGGTTTCCCACCCCAACCCTTAGGCAAATAAGCAGGAAAAACTAGTGACATACACCCAGTGGGAGACCAAGACCACTCCGTATTGCAGGTGGATCTGTAGAGCTAGTCGTCAAACAACCGATGATGCTCACACAGATGATTTTGTGTTGGACCTTACAAACACCCACTCCAGTGTTTTCAACATATTGCTTCGGATTCCCACTCAGGACTGGCTCAAGATGGTGTGTGAGAAAAATGCAAGAATATTAGAGCTTTTTAAGTAAAATTACAACTGAGTTGGTCCTGGTTGGAAATAACCCGCCACGCTCTACATAGCCCCGCCCCTCATCTGGTCCGCCTTACCCCCGCCTCCTCCTCACCCTGTCCTTTTAAAAACCGCAACCGCTCTCTCCTCCACATCGTCTAAAAACAACCATGACTCACCACAGCTTCGCAACCCTCTGTGCTCTATCTCCATCATCCCTCTGACCATCAGCTGCTTCTACGCCACCCTCGAGCCCTCGGATGGATCTTGCTACTCCACCACCAAGCCCGCTGATGGAGAGCCCCCATCAGGCCTCAGCATCTTCGGCCTCATCACCTCAAGGGTGGAACTCGCCCAGCCCCCCCCAACTAGCCGCTCTCGGCTGGCAATCAGCGGAGCAGACCCCCTCAAACACCGCAGTCTCCGGTGCATCGCTGTGGGCTTTGGGTACCCTGTGTGCCGGGCTCTTTTCCAAGAGTCTGAAGACAATGACCCCCACCCCGGCGAGAGCCGCGGACAGCCTTCGCCCGTGGACAACGATGAGGCCGCGACTCTACTCCCCACCGCTGTTTTTGAACTTATAATATTAACTCTCAAGTACCTCGTTAACTCGCTGCTCCAGAAACATAGACAGGACGTGTGTCAAGGATGTGAGGTCTCCCACCCCTCACAGAAACGACCTTCTTGTCTTTTCCCGCTGGAAAAATATTACTTTTTCAAGTACTATGATGAACTCTGCAGAAGATTATGGAATGGACATTTCACCAACACATTATTACAAATTTTACAGTTAGAGGGTTTTTCACCACCAGCGGCTCAAGTCAGAGGTGTGGCCCAAGCGTATCTCTTTGAACTCCGAGATGCCCGTGATATAGAGACCGCGCTGCAAGAAATTGACTCAAGCGTTACAGAAGTTACCCGGACCATAATTGATAAATTAAGATGAGAATTACTGTATGTATTGTTTTTCATTACATCAAATAAAACTTTCTTGGAAAAACTTTACAAGAATCAAACTTTTTTGTTTTACTAGAATCAAAGTGTTGAAGGTGGGCAGTGTTATTAATTACATCAAATAAAATATTTTTGGGAACTCGTTACATGACATAACTAACCGCTCATCATGAAATAAAACCATAGTTAAACACAACTTCAAAAATCACACATGGCAGAGCAGAATCTATTGAAACGTGCATATTATGACCCATCTCACCCTGGTAGTTTTTGCACACCGCACATGTGAATAATTTATTGATCATAAATCACTCAGTTTGACATAAGGGGTATAATACCATTTTTTTTGCCTGTCCCGTTTGGCTCTTTTGCATCAGAATTATTGTCTGAAGGCGAAGAAAGATGCACCTTTTATTGTTTATTTTATTTTCTCTTGCTGAATATGGGACAGACTTGACTGGGGGAAAGAAAAACAGCTGAGAAGAGGGACGGGGGAGAAGGGCAAAAAAACAAAAACCAACAGAATAAGAAGACAATAAATAAATAAATAAATATATCAATCACCTGGATCACCTGTTGAGAAAGAAAAAAGAAAACAAGCAGAAGAAAATGAGAGTAATAGAATAAACAACATCACAATGATATATGGGAATATGACAGTAAATACTAAATATTAAACATTATTGTGCAGCACGTAAGAGCCTGTTTTACTTTGAAAGTCTGTGTCTCATGTTAATGCGTCTGGTTTTGCTTCCTTTGTCTCGTCAGCCCTGATTTGTCCCAGCTGTGTTTCCCTCCTGTTTCCCATTCCCTGATTGCTCCCTCTGTGTATTTAAGCCCTGTGTCCGTGTCGTGATCTACCCTCAGCTTGCTGTGTGTGCTGCCTGCCGAGGTCGTTTATTTTGTGTTCTAGTTCAGCATTAAAGCTGTATTGAAGTTCACCTTTTGTTTCTGTGAGTCTGCATTTTGGGTCCTTTTCCTGCCTGCACACAGCCGTCACATGACAGTAAAGAACAAAACTACACCCACTGGGTCATTGCCTCACGTTTCTGTGTTGAATTTCTTCTTATGTCTCTGGTGCTGTGTAAGTGCCCCACAGCGACTTCCTGTGAGGGTTTCAATGGTAGATGGACTCCCTTTCCACTCAGTTTGACTTTTTTACTACTAGCCTCATTCATTTAAGGGGCGACCGTGGCTCAGGGGGTTGGAAAACATATCTGTAACCGGAAGGTCGCCGGTTCGACTCCCGGGCTCCCAACCCAACACTTTACCTACCGCCTACTGGTGTTGGCCAGATATGGCAGCCTCGCCTCTGTCAGTCTGCAGGGCAGCTGTGGCTACAACCGTAGCTGCCTCCACCAGTGTGTGAATGTGAGAGTGAATGAATAGTGGCATTGTAAAGTGCTATATAAATCCAATCCATTATTATAAGCACTTTTCCCCTATGCTCAAGTACTTTTAACTTAACATCCGCACATACAGCACTGTGCATAACAAGATGTGTGCTTAGTTCTCCGAGATGTTTGGAACAAACTACCAGCTGAGTAAAAACTGTGCACGTGGACCCAGAAGAAGGCAAAGGGTGGTTGCACCAAACACTGATGTGATTTCTCTTTTGTTCATTCACTGCATTTTGTTGGTTGATGAAAGTAAATGACTCACACTGAAAGCATTTCCCCACACCTGCCTAAAACGCTTGCACAGTGCTGTGTTTGTGTTCAGTTTATCTTCCCAGGGGTAACTCATCCATATAACTAGAAATGCCTGCAGGAGGAGCCAGAGATCAAGACAGCCGCCTCATCTGCAACCACGATTTCCATACATGACCCTAGAACGTCACGTCATTAGTCAGTATCCACTTCCTGAACAGCCTCGTGCACAAACTGTGAGCAGCTCTGGTTTCCTGCTTCTGTGGGAAGCAGTTGTGGTAAAGTCGCCCCTGTGAGCAGCACTGCTTGTTGGATGCTGAACAAAAGTTGAACTCGACACCAGTCCGGTCGTCAGTTATTCCTTTAATATAAAACAGTAACAGAAAGAATGAGGCCACACCAAAGAAGATCTGGTTGAAGGACATGTCATTATTGTCACTGCAGTTGTAGATGTCTGTAGAAATCAAATCTATGTTCAACATGTAGCCTAAGACTGAGGTCTGCCTACACAGGACACCAAACACAGTTACACAGCTGGAGCTACAGGTACACTACTCCTGAACGCAGGAGACACATCAACATGAACCAGGCAATGAGATGGAGATGATCCACGCTGCACCTTCAAACCTTCATTTCCATGACAGTGTGAGTGAGGGCGCGAGGGAAGGAAGCACGGCAGATGTTGTGTTAGAGCGAACGAGCTAATCTGTCATGAGTTTCTGACACAGGGGAACACGCTGTACACACCAGCTTTCCAAGTAAGTCCTCCTTTACGGAGTGGAGATGAGTTTGTGAGGATAGAAAAGAGGTTGGCAAGAGTATTAACAAGGTTTACAGCAGTGACACTGTGGGGGTGGAGGTCATGCAGCTCCACCTGCACCACCTGCTGTAAGAGTAACACACTAAGAATTGCAGCAGCACTTCTCACAGAGACGTCTGTACATGTGCTGCTGACAGGATGAGCCTGGATCAGCAGATCCACCGCTGAGCCCTGTGAGGAGCATTTGGAGTAATTGGAGGGAAAACACTAATTTCATGTGCACAAACAGGCTTTGGCATTAAAACGTGGTTGGTCTGTCCCAGCGAGGGTTTAACTGTCGTCGTGTCCTGTCGTAGAAGGGCGTGTTTGCTGCGGACTGTGGTGAAGTGCATGGCGAGGTCAGCTGCTCGTTGGGTGTCTTCTGCCCGGCCCAGGTCTGGACTCAGTCCTCTTTGGCTTGGTGCTGTTCACACATGATGAGGACTGACGTCTGGAGCTGATGCTGCATCTGCACTCACCGGTTCTGTAGAAGAGGTGGACAGAAAGAGTCTGTAGCAGTATGGTAATAGGAGGCAGTGGTGCCTGCTGCGAGGGGGAAACAACCCTTTGGATAAAGCAAACACAAATAGAGGCAGGAAAATACCAGGTTCAGCTGTGAGGGCAGCAGCTAGTGGCTCACACGGTCACTGCAGGTCTGAATCACAAGCTGCTGCTTCCCTTTGAGCCGTGCTGCGATGCTTCTGTCACAGGTCAGCCTCAAAGCCATGTTTTTGGAAACTTACACACAAAGGAACTCATTTGAAACAGTGTTGCTTTGGTCACAGCTCGATATTTAACCCTTTAAAGCCGGTCAGAGCAGCACGCTCTGTTTTGCGTAACTATTTTTAAATCCCGGTAGCTCTGCAACCACGTGAGCTAGCACAATAATTTTTTTTGCATATGAAACCGGAGGAGTTGTACTTACATCTTATGCCATCAGCTTGTCCTCGGTCACAGTTTCCTTCCACATATAGTTTTGCAAAAACTGCATAAAAAGCACTTGCAGCAACAAAAACATAATATTCCAGAAACACGCTTTGCCGATCCGATCAGCTGTTTGTAACACTTCCTACGTCCATCAGCACGAACTATCGCATGTCCGCCATGACCTGCCCGAAACCGGAAGTGACGTTATTTTCGCGGAAATGTAGTTTTTTACCATCAGGGCCTCATGAGCCTATACTGGTGTTTTTAAAAGTTATGTTTGACTTTATGACTTTCTGTGTGGTTTCTGGGATGCTTAGGACTCATATTGCACTGCTGGAAATAGTTTATTTTGATGCATATGCTGCTTTTTTGCAAATTTGCATTATAATATTTATTTTCGTTTTTCCTGCAGTGTATAAAAATTGGTGTATTTCAAAAATAAAACTATGAAGGCACTCAAAATAAATTTCCTGTGGTGGGAAACTATTTTGTGCAACTTTTTTGTATTTACAGTTTTGAGGGATAAGCCTCTTAAATTTCTCTAACTAGAAATATATGTTAAAAAAACAAAAACAATTTTCAATTTTTTTGTAGTTTATTGCACTTTATTGCAATGTATGTAATTACTATGCACTTAATGCAGACATATTATTAGAATGTAGGCTGTAATGGTTGTATTGATGTATAGCAACTTGAAATGCTCCCAAAAATGGCTCCACAGCATGTAAACATATAATATAAGCTCTGGCGGACTTGGTTCTATGGTAGGTCTTAAAGGGTTAAAAAGAAACAGAGCTGAACAACTGAACATGAAGCCAGAACAGTTTCATCTTCTAAAGAAACAGCTTTTAATCATCATCACCACTGCCCCCTTTATATCCTGGAACCCTGCTTTCTCTTCAGCGGATCGGCCTGATGAGTAAGGATGAGATATTATCCATGTTTCATTGCTCCACTTCAGACCTGCTGCAGAACGATGGACAGCAGTGGTTGCACGCTGACTGCTTTAATATATCGCTGCCTTGAGGCTGCAGGTTACATCCACGTCTGTTATACTGTATGAGGCTGACACTAAAGACTTTGTATATATATTTTATACTGACCATTATAGCAGAGCTCTTGCTAAAGGATGGCTCATATTAGTTCATCAGTTCTTAAGCCGTGGCAAAAGAAAACTAATTTTCAATTTTCATTAAGATCAGGCTTCAAACTTTCCTTTTTGCTAAAGCATATAGTTAGGGCTGGACCAGGTGACCCTGAATCCTCCCTTAGTTATGCTGCAATAGATGTAGGCTGCCGGGGATTCCCATGATGCATTGAGTTTTTCCTTTCCAGTCACCTTTCTCACTCACTATGTGTTAACAGACCTCTCTGTATTGAATCATATCTGTTATTAATCCCTGTCTCTCTTCCACAGCATGTCTTTATCCTGTCTTCCTTCTCTCACCCCAACCAATCACAGCAGATGGCCCCGCCCCTCCCTGAGCCTGGTTCTGCTGGAGGTTTCTTCCTGTTAAAAGGGAGTTTTTCCTTCCCACTGTCGCCAAAGTGCTGCGCTATATAAATAAAATTGAATTGAACTGAATTGAATCACATTATCTGAAAGTGTTCGTTGTCTTGTTTGCAGTTTGAACCTTCGTCCTTCCAAACACGGTGTTTCCACGTAGTGTATAAACAGTGTTCAGGCTTTTATTCTGGGTTAGTGAGCTCTGTACCTGTATCAGATGTGAGAGTACACACCCCCTCCACCAGCTCTTTGGCTTCCACAGCCAGCTGGAAGGCTGGGTCAGGAATTGGTGATGGGATGTCGGGGCTTTCCGTGGCAGGAGATGACCTGTTACTCCTGATGGAGACAGACACACAAGCAGAAGGACAATTGGAGCAGGAACTCGACTGCACAGCTGTGAGGAGCTTGTAAGGTGAAGGTGGCGCTCTCTTACCCCCCTTCTCCAAACAGGCTGGGCGTGGTCAGCACTTTGTGGACGTTCTGTAAAGAGAGATATGTGACAGCTGTAAGGCCGAGCGCTGGCAGCAGTAACACACACCGGGTCTCTCTGTGCTGTCAGGATGAAGCAGACCAGAGTGATTGTTGGACCTCGTCAGTTATTAGTGTTATCAGCTTCCCCTCGTTGTGTTTTTCAAACTGGTTTCTATGCTGATGGCTTTGTGCACACCCCTGCGTCTGATTGGTTCCTGCACCTTGCATCCTTCCACCATCACTGACTGCACCGATGGATATGAGGAGATCAGGTCAGAACAGAATCAGTGTTGGAAACATCCACCCATAGCCAGGTCTCCTGGGACAGATGTTGGTGGAGCCTGTACAGCAGCTGGTTTATGGCTGTAGCACACTCCCATCACCGGGGGCAGACTGACTCCATCAGGTTATTTTCCTGTCACTAGATTTAAAGACCAGAGCTGCAAATCTCAGAGCTGCACATGCAGCCTCCACATCATCTGTCGCACACCACAGAAGTAAACGTTCAAATTATGGTCAAATTATGCAACAGTTATGTACAGCTCTATGCATTTTCCTACTTTATCTAATAATTCTACAGGTTCGCTTAAATAGTCTTAACTGTAAATAAACCATCACATGTACAGTGGCTGACATGGGTCCCATAATGTGTTTCTCTGACATTTACACTTGAATGTTATCCTGGGGAAACACTGAGCTGTTAATAGGTTTGAATGACGACATCATTTCTGTATTGGCATTTTTTCCAAACAACCTTCAGTCTATGTGTGTGTCTGCAGGGAAGACCATGAAATACAAACAGGTGGCGAGCACATCACTCTTGTTGATTAACCACAACTAAAGGGAAAGATGGCACAAACTGCATCCTTATTATCATGGAAGCTAACATGATAAGCTAACAGAAGAGCAGACGTCTGAGACTATTCTGCAGTTCTGTGTGGATCATCTTCCCCTAACGTGGGATATTTAACAACACCTTTAGCACATTAGCAAAGAAAGGCTTTGATGGAAAGGACGTCAGCTCCCTTTCCATCAAAGTGTTTGCATCTCTTATAACAAGTTGTTGGAAAAATAAGCAGCGAGGATGTGGTGATTACACTGAATATCAGCTGCTTCAGTTGCTACAGGTGTGTAGCGAGCTGTTTTGCTGCTTCACCACCTTCACTTTTCAACAATATTGAATCTCTTTGTAGATGCTGACAGTTAACCATGTCACGCTCGAGCCTTTCATTCAGCTGTGGTTCAGTTTTTATTCATATATTTTTATGCACTTTTTCCTGAACCTGTTAAAAGCTTCTAGTTTAGAGATACACGTTCTTCAGCTTTGATAACTGAGTTCTTATCAATCAGTATAAGATTATATTCCCCACATTAACACTCTGTAGAATTTGTATTTTTATTTTAATACTTAAGGCTGAATTGGGCGATCGTGGCTCAAGAGTTGGTAGTTCGTCTTGTAATCGGAAGGTTGCCGGTTCGAGCCCCGGCTTGGACAGTCTCGGTCGTTGTGTCCTTGGGTGAGACACTTCACCCGTTCCCTACTGGTGGTGGTCAGAGGGGCCGATGGCGCCAGTGTCCGGCAGCCTCGCCTCTGTCAGTGCGCCCCAGGGTGGCTGTGGCTACAATGTAGCTGCCATCACCAGTGTGTGAATGGGTGGATGACTGGATGTGTAAAGTGCTTTGGGGTCCTTAGGGACTAGTAAAGCGCTATACAAATACAGACCATTTACCATTTGAGTGTGTGTTGTGCAAAACAACTCTAGAAAGCTATGATAACACTTGTTAACAGCTTCGGATCACTGTCCCGAGGTTTAGCTGTGACAAATACAATACTCTGGTATACAGAGTGGGCTCAGTGACTGCAGGCGTCTGCTTCCTGCCTGTTCACAGCTCATCCAGAGGAACACCAGCAGAGCGGTACCTGAGCAAAGCCGAGCAGTTTCTTGTTGGAGATCTCCAGAGTTTTCCTGCTCAGCTCAGACTTCTTCAGCTGGCAGTCGATGGTCGTCAGCCTCCTCTTCAGCTCGCCCACCTCCTCCTGACAAACACACCAACACACTCAGCTCGTGTAAGTGTGTCATGTAGACAACTCTTTGGGTGCATCATGTATCACAATACAGTACAATGACCTTTGACCTAATGCCTGAACATATTGGATGTGTAAGATGTAGAGTACTGTGAAGATGCATTTAAAAATACAGACAGCTGTTTCCCCAAATTTCAAGGCTGACATGAGGCATCTTGCTCTGTCAGTGAACAAGGCTGTGGGCCACGACTCTAACATCCTCGTACCTGCATGGACTCTGCTCCCCGTCGTTGCTTCTTGGTGGCCAGCTGGCTCTTCAGGTCTCTGATCTCAGCCTCCAGCAGCTGGATGACTTCTTCATAGTCCTGCTCGGCGCTGCCGGCCTGCCGATGCACCGCCTCGGCCGCCTGCAGACGACTCTTCAGGCGAGTGTTCTCCTCTACAGTCAGACAGGCTTTCTAGGAGAAGTGACAGAAGGATTCACTCACTGCCTTCAGTCTTTGTCCACGTTTTCAGATGATTCAGCTGCCAGTGAGACGTATTTTACTAAATACAACAGGATGATCATATGAATATGTTATTAGCAATTTTATTTTACCAGCTGAGAAATCTTTACATTCTTGGTTCTCACACCTTAAACTGTCCTACGACACGCCCTATCGAGCTGCACAACAACACCATTTCTAACCATTCATCAACTAAACAACAGCCGCCATTATCAGCAGACTCAGTTTGATTAGTTTCACTACAAAAATAATTTCCATGCAACTTTGACCCCATCGCCCACGCTCACATCCCACAGTTATAAAGATGTAACTTGAGACACTGCGTGTCTCCACAGGCTGCAGGCCGGCCTCTGACCTCTGAGGTCTTCTGCAACTCCTCCTCGAGGGTTTTCTTGCTGTGTTCCATGTCCTTCAGCATCACCTGCCAAGAGAGGCAGCAGATGAAGTGGCAGCTTCCTGTATGACTGTTAAAGACCCACCTTTCCATTCAGAGGACAGACACAAAACTGTGAGGCACGCGGCCAGGAAAAAGCAGCTAAATCTTGGTGAGGATGGGATGTTAGGCTTCGTCTGTGGTCGAGTGTGTGTTTGTTGGCTAAGTGTGGAAACAGGATTCTTTGTGTTTAGTTTTAAACTGCAAAACGTATTCTCACTACTTCACTTGGTAGCCAAAGAAATACTAAGAGTGTAAATGTGCCTATTAAACCATATTTCTGGGCACTGTTGAAGGAAGCACGTTTAGCTAGCAATGCCGAGTTAACTCTGAGACGAGGAAAACTCGTGTTTCCTGAACTTTCCTCCGACTCCTCCCATCCTGTTTATTCTCCAAAATGGCTGTCAGAGCACTGAGTGAACTGCAGATTTTTAGAAACACTAGAAACAGTTAACCTGAGAGCTTTTACAGTCATTCGTCATCAGTATATAAGAACAACGACAGTAATGATGTCACTCATTTATTATCAGCTCAGAATAAAATCCATTTTTTCCATCGTTCTAAATGCTAGTTCAATTCAATTCAATTCAATTTTATTTATATAGCGCCAAATCACAACAAATGTCGCCTCAAGGCGCTTCATAGATACAGAGAAAAGCCCAACAATCATATGACCCCCTATGAGCAAGCACTTTGGCGACAGTGGGAAGGAAAAACTCCCTTTTAACAGGAAGAAACCTCCGGCAGAACCAGGCTCAGGGAGGGGCGGGGCCATCTGCTGTGATTGGTTGGGGTGAGAGAAGGAAGACAGGATAAAGACATGCTGTGGAAGAGAGACAGAGATTAATAACAGATACGATTCAATGCAGAGAGGTCTGTTAATACATAGTGAGTGAGAAAGGTGACTGGAAAGGAAAAACTCAATGCATCATGGGAATCCCCCGGCAGCCTACATCTATTGCAGCATAACTAAGGGAGGATTCAGGGTCACCTGGTCCAGCCCTAACTATATGCTTTAGCAAAAAGGAAAGTTTTAAGCCTAATCTTAAAAGTAGAGATAGTGTCTGTCTCCCGAATCCAAACTGGAAGCTGGTTCCACAGAAGAGGGGCCTGAAAACTGAAGGCTCTCCCTCCCATTCTACTTTTAAATACTCTAGGAACAACAAGTAGGCCTGCAGAGCGAGAGCGAAGTGCTCTAATAGGGTGATATGGTACTACAAGGTCATTAAGATAAGATGGGGCCTGATTATTTAAGACCTTGTATGTGAGGAGCAGGATTTTGAATTCAATTCTGGATTTAACAGGAAGCCAATGAAGGGAAGCCAAAACAGGAGAAATATGCTCTCTCTTTCTAGTCCCTGTCAGTACTCTTGCTGCAGCATTTTGGATTAACTGAAGGCTTTTCAGTGAGTTTTTTGGACATCCTGATAATAATGAATTGCAGTAGTCCAGCCTGGAAGTAATAAATGCATGAACTAGTTTTTCAGCGTCACTCTGAGACAGGATATTTCTAATTTTAGAGATGTTGCGCAAATGGAAGAACGCAGTCTTACATATTTGTTTAATATGTGCGTTGAAGGACATATCCTGGTCAAAAATGACTCCAAGGTTCCTCACAGTGTTACTGGAGGCCAAGGTAATGCCATCCAGAGTAAGAATCTGGTTAGATACCATATTTCTAAGCTTTTCAGCGCCGAGTACAATGACCTCAGTTTTATCTGAGTTGAGAAGCAGAAAGTTAGTGGCCATCCAAGTCTTTATGTCTTTAAGACATTCCTGCAGTTTAACTAATTGGTGTGTGTTATCTGGCTTCATGGACAGATAGAGCTGGGTGTCATCTGCATAGCAGTGAAAATGTATGCTATGTCTTCTAATGATGCTGCCTAGGGGAAGCATGTATAATGTAAACAGAATTGGTCCTAGCACTGAACCCTGTGGAACTCAATAATTAACCTCAGTGTGTGAAGAGGACTCTCCATTTACATGCACAAATTGGAGTCTATTAGATAGATATGATACAAACCACTGCAGTGCAATACCTGTAATACCTACAGCATGTTCTAATCGCTCTAATAGGATATTATGGTCAACAGTATCGAATGCTGCACTAAGGTCAAGAAGGACAAGCACAGAGATGAGTCCACTGTCAGAGGCCATAAGAAGATCATTTGTAACCTTCACTAAAGCTGTTTCTGTGCTGTGATGAGCTCTGAAACCTGACTGAAACTCTTCAAATAAACCATTCCTCTGCAGATGATCTGTTAGCTGTTTGACAACTACTCTTTCAAGGATTTTTGATATGAAAGGAAGGTTGGAGATTGGCCTATAATTAGCTAAGACTGCTGGGTCTAGAGATGGCTTTTTGAGTAAAGGTTTAACTGCAGCCACCTTGAAGGCCTGTGGTACATAGCCGATTATTAGAGATAGGTTGATCATATATAAGATCGAAGAATTAATCAATGGCAGAACTTCTTTGAGCAGTTTTGTAGGAATGGGGTCTAAAAGACACGTTGATGGTTTGGAGGAAGTAATTATTGACGTTAACTCAGAAAGATCGATTGGAAAAAAAGAGTCTAACTTAACATCAATGGAACTACAAGTAGCTGTAGATAATATTACATCTGTGGGATGATTATTGGTAATTTTTTCTCTAATGATAAAAATTTTATTTGTGAAGAAGTTCATGAAGTCATCACTAGTTAACGTTAAAGGGATGGTAGGCTCAAAAGAGCTCTGGCTTTTTGTCAGCCTGGCTACAGTGCTGAAGAGAAACCTGGGGTTGTTCTTATTTTCTTCAATCAGTGATGAGTAGTAAGCTGTTCTGGCTTTGCGGAGGGCTTTCTTATAAAGCAACAAACTATTTCTCCAGGCTAAATGATGATCCTCTAAATTTGTGACACGCCATTTCCTCTCCAGATTACGAGTCGTCTGCTTGAGGGTACGTGTTTGAGAATTATACCACGGGGTCATGTACTTCTGATTAGAGACCTTAGTTTTCACTGGAGCTACAGTATCCAGAGTCGTACGTAGTGAGGAGGTGAAATTATTAACAACATAATCGACCTCTGTTGGGGTAGCGTTCAGATAGCTGCTCTGCTCTGTGTTGGTACAGGGCATTGACGATGATAACAGTGGCTGGATTATATTCTTAAACTTAGTTACAGCGCTTTCAGAAAGACATCTACTTTGATAAAGTCCACTCTCCACTGCTGCGTAATCAATTATTGTAAATGTAAATTTTATCAAGAAATGATCAGACAGGAGAGGGTTTTCAGGAAACACTGTTAAATGTTCAGTTTCTATGCCATATGTTAAAACAAGATCTAGAGTGTGATTAAAGTGGTGGGTGGGTTCTTTTACATTTTGAGAGAAACCAATTGAGTCTAACAACAGATTAAATGCCATGTTGAGGCTGTCATTTTTAGCATCTACATGGATGTTAAAATCACCCACAATAATTATTTTATCTGAGCTCAGAACTAAATTAGATATAAAGTCTGAGAAATCAGACAGAAACTCTGTGTAAGGCCCAGGTGGACGATAGATGATAACAAGTAAGACTGGTTTCTGAGTTTCACAGCTGGGGTGGATAATGTTAAGCATCAGGCTTTCAAATGAATTAAAAGTCTGTCTTGGTCTTTCATTAATTAATAGACTGGTGTGAAAAATTGCTGCCACACCGCCCCCTCGACCTGTGCTTCGAGATTTCTGGTAGTTAGAATGACTCGGGGGTGTTGATTCATTTAAGCTAACATAATCATCCTGCTGCAACCAGGTTTCTGTAAGGCAGAGTAAATCAATTTGTTGATCATTTATTAAGTCATGTACTAACAGAGACTTGGAAGAGAGAGACCTAATATTTAATAATCCACATTTCACTGTTTTACTCTTTGGTTCAGATGTGGATACTGTATTGTTCTTTCTTTGTAAATGTTTAAGTTGTTTGTTGCTGGTTTTTAGTTTGTTTTTTGTCTTTTTGGAAGCAGACACAGTCTCTATGGAGATGGGTTTTTGGGGGGGTAGCAGGAGGAGAGAAGCTGCAGAGAGGCGTGTAAGACTGCAACTCTGCTTCCTGGTCCCAACTCTGGATAGTCATGTTTTGAGGGGTTTAATAAATTTGTCCATAAATAGTGCCAATTCTGTTTACATTATACAAGCTTGCATTTACACTGCTATGCAGATGACACCCAGCTCTATCTGTCCATGAAGCCAGATAACACACACCAATGAGTTAAACTGCAGGGATGTCTTGAAGCGGATGGCCGCTAACTTTCTGCTTCTTATTTCAGATCAAACTGAGGTTATTGTACTCGGCCCTGAAAATCTTGAGTTTTATATTATTGTAGGGTACATCCTCTATAGTGAAAATAACAAAGTTTTACAGTTTACATCATATATAGTTAATCTCTGTAATATTCTGAATATTTAAGGAGCTTGCAAAGAAAAGCGTCTGGATTTCTTTAAGTTGCTTGAAGACGTTTCACCTTCATCCGAGAAGCTTCTTCAGTTCTAAGGTCAAATGGTGGAGAGTCCCAGATATAAACCTAGTGGGAGTTTCCCCCCCACAGAGGGACAAAAGGACCCCCTGATGATCCTCTAATCACATGAGCCAAGGTGTGAAACTGGGTGTGTGTCACAATCAGCCAGAGTTTCAGGTGAGCTCATTGTGAAACCTGGCCCCACCTTATCATGCGATTTCCTGAGGTCAGATGGCCCAGGATGTGAGTGGGCGTTAAGGCGTCTGGGGAGGGAACTCAAAACTGGATTATAGATGGCAGAGAGTTGGTGTCGTAAACCACCGCCTCTGTTCAAAGATGGTCGCTCACAGTGGACACAGATGCTTCTTTCACTCCTCTTTCAAACCATCTGTCCTCTCTGTCCAAAATGTGAACATTGGCATCCTCAAAGAGTGACCTTTGACCTTTAGATGCAGATGGACAGCTGAGTCTTGTCCTGTGGAGGTGGCTCTTCTGTGTTGTGCCATGCGCTTGTGAAGTGGCTGTTTGGTCTCTCCAATGTAGAGGTCTGGGCATTCCTCGCTGCTGTACAGCATACACCACATTGTTAAGTTTGTGTTTTGGAGTTTTGTCTTTCGGGTGAACCAGTTTTTGTCTGAGTGTGTTGCTGGGTCTGAAGTACACCGGGATGTCGTGCTTGGAGAAAACCCTCCTGAGTTTCTCTGATACACCGGCTACATAGGGGATGACAACGTTGTTGCGCCTGTCCTTCTTATCCTCCCTTGCTGGTGTCTGATCTTCTTTTCTGTGCCTCTTTGCTGACTTTAAGAACGCCCATTTAGGATAGCCGCACGTTTTGAGTGCTTCCTTTACATGTGTGTGTTCCTTCTTTTTCCCTTCAGGCTTAGAGGGAACATGTTCTGCCCGGTGGTGTAGGGTCCTAATTACTCCAAGTTTGTGTTCCAGAGGGTGATGGGAGTCAAACAGGAGGTACTGGTCCGTGTGTGTGGGCTTCCGGTAAATTTCGATGTTGAGGTTGCCATTCTCTTCAATGTGCACAGCGCAGTCCAGGAAAGGCAAACAGTCGTCCTTTGTGTCTTCCCTGGTGAACTTGATGTTTTTATCCACAGCGTTGATGTGCGCAGTGAAGGATTCCACTTCTTGTGTCTTGATTTTGACCCAGGTGTCGTCTACATATCTGTACCAGTGGCTGGGTACTCTTCCTTTGAAAGAGCCAAGAGCCTTCCTTTCCACTTCCTCCATGTAAAGGTTGGCTACAATAGGTGACACGGGGGAGCCCATGGCACAGCCATGTTTTTTGTCTGTAGAAGCCTTCGTTGTATTTAAATATGTGGTGGTGAGGCAGAGGTCTAACAGTGTGCAGGTCTGATCGGGGGTGAAGCGCACTCAGCCATGACACCACAAAAATGTTTGTTTCAGCTCTGTGCCAGAAAAGCACCAGGACAATGCAGCAGTCGTCTGTGCTCTTACTTACAGTGATACATTTCTCTGTACGTTTGAATCATTTTGTCACCGATACATGGTGACACGTGTAGGTGCCAATCATGGGGATCATTTTATGTGAGTGTGACCAGTTTAACAGAGGCAGTTCCTGACCATCATCATGATACTCATCACCTCTAACTGGGGCTTCGGGTTTGTCGAGCCAGCTAAGGTCAATTAGCCTGAGTGTGTTGGACTTCATTCTTAGTAAAGACCACTGGACAGACACGAAACAAGACAGTAGACATGATAAAAGACACTGTGGGACAGAGGGAGACACAGTCAAAGAAAAGTAAACTAAGAGAAAACATAACAGCTGGAAGTCCTCAAAACCAGAGAGGGAAAAACAAAGGTGTGTTTTCACCTTGAGCTGCTTCATCTGCGTCTGCAGCTGCTTCACCTCCGTCTGAAACTGCTCCATCTCCTCACTGCTGTAGCTGCACTCGGATTCATATGTCTGCACACACACACACACACACACACACACACACACACACACACACACACACACACACACACACACACACACACACACACACACAGTTAACCTTCATTTCTGGGTGGAAAATTTAAAATATTAGATTGTGACTGGAGTTTGTTTTAAAACTTAGATTTGATGCTATTTCTGCCTTTTTTGCTGCTCTTTTTTAAAACTCGTTCTTTTAAACTGTATTGCTTATTGCTGTAGAGGCTGGTGAGAAACAGTATTTGGTGTCAGGCTGGGTAACAGCCAGCTGTTTTGTGTCTATATGAGAGGTGGTGAGAGCTGCTTACAGGTGAGTGGAAGGCTGAGGTATCCATCAGACTAGCTGCTTCATGGTAGGAGAAAGTGAAGGGACCCGTCTCCAGGCCCAGCTCCTCCAGGTTCTCCTGGAAGATGTTCCGGGTCGCCTCCACAAAGTCTGAGCCATCACACCAAAACCAGGATTAATTTTTTTAACAGAAAAACAAGGAAACGCAAACAATCAGGGCCATGTGTACACACACACACACACACACACACACACACACACACACACACACACACACACACACACACAAACACGTCCTTCTGGGGACATCTCATTGACATAATGCTAGCTGCTTACCCTAACCATCCACAATGAATGCCTGACCCTGACCCTGACCCTGACCCATAACCTAATTGTAACCCTGACACTGAAGCCACATTTTGAGCCTTCAGCACTGTGGGGACTGGGGCATTTGGGTCCCCATAAAGAGAGAGACTAGACTGGCTCCAACAGCGTTACAGGCTCTGGACCCTTTCACGTCTGTCTCATGGCTCAGGGTGAACCTGTCTGTTAAAACCACGGGACACCAGTGGTGGACCTGCCACTCCTGGTATCTTGTGATAAACACCAGTTGGGCTCCACGGTACCGTACAGCGTGCACAGCACCCACTAGAGGACATCCAGCCCTCTGACCACTCTCCTTCACACCAGCGGCCTGCTGCAGGTTATTTTGTAGCTCTGACAGTGCTCATCATCTTCCTCCGAAGGAGCAGATGCTGGTCCTGCTCATGGCTTCTGTATGTCCAGCTCTCCTCGAGTAATCACCTGTCCCCTGGACTCTCCTCCATGCTCTTAACGTTCTGGAAACAGCACATATTGATGTGCCATCTTGGCGCATCACCTCATGCAGTAGTAACGCTGAGTCGAGCCTAATGCGACACTCATGAAAAAACAGTCAGAAAAGATGAGGAGAGACAAATGTCAGCGACCTTCATCTGTAAAATCACTACTGTCGGCCCTCTGGACCTGTTGTTAATGTCAATGATACCAAAGCAGCTCAAATTGATACTCAACTAACCAGACCAATATCCCAAAGGTTCAACTGTTGATGCTATACTCCTTTAAATTTTGGGATTAGTGTGTGTCACAAAAGCATAGAAGAAAAGCACAACAACAACAACAACGAGCCCAAATATCCAGAGACCCTCAGCTGGGTCACCGTCAGGAGCCAGACAGCAGAAACACATTCATGCACGTTCTGCATATTCTCTTTGACTGTACAGGACAAACACTGCACTGCTGTGACGTGGCTGCATAGCTTTACTCAGGGGTGTTTCTGAGGCATAGCTCAGTGTGCATCAGTGTGCATCTGAATATCACCTGCGTCAGTTACTACAGTTGTGCATCAGGTTAAAAAGCTTCTTTGTCACACTGAAAACTGACTTTAGGTGTAACATGCATCTTTAATCCTCGTGCTTTGTCGTACGCTCCTCAGCATCACAGAGTTACATGAAAAGGCAACAGACCTGATCTGTTCCTCGAGACGCTGAACAACCTGCCCATCAGGTGACTCATCACTGCAGCATTCATGTTCCTCGGCTCACCTGTAGGACCCTACACACTAAACTGTGCTGTCATCAGCATTACAGCAACTGCTTTGTCACAGAAAAGCATCCTGGAAGCTCGGTGGCATGGAGGCATGTGTCAGGATGGGATCTTTGATGGTTTCTGCAGCCTCATGTTTGACCTGCAGTCTAAAAACAAGCTGCCTGTACTGAGTTTAATATCACGCACAGCCTGTATCATCCAGTCCTTTCTGTCAGTGAGCATGAACAGGTACACGCAGGTGAATTCAGCCCTGCGATGTGAACGCTGGCCCTCCAAACGACTGGAAACATGTAGTCACAGCTGGTTACACAACCTGACATTTTGCACAAGTGACACAACCAATAAGAAACATGCTGCTGTCACATGAAGCCTGTGATTTGACAGGACCTCAGCACAGATCTTCACCTAACAGCTGACACAACTACAAATCCTATCAGTGAGTGTACGTGTGCTGCTTGCATGCACGTCACCTCCGTAGGCCACGGTGCCTTGTGGGTCTGTGGTCAGACTCTGTCGCAGCTGCTTCTTCTTCTCTTCTGTGACATCCAAACCGAGGAAGGACAAGGCCTGAGAGACATGAAGCATGTGCTGTCATCAGACTGCACTCTGCACATCACAGTTTGTTCTCCAAGTAAAATTATATTTCATTACAAACATGAGCCTAAAGTTACTTCACAAAGCGTCTGCAGAGAGGACGCCTGAGCTACCAGGACAGGATGCAGTAGAAGAAAGTACAAAAACTGCCTACATACACTTTGAGTAATGTGTTTATAATGTGATTATAGAGTTCTTTAATTAGCAAATCCACCGTCGTCATAAAGCAGACACTGCTCTGTTCAACACGTGTGCAGGTGTGTAATTCCTCTGTTTTCAGTAGAGTTTTGTACACTGCCTGTTCGTTTTCCTTTGCAGTGTTTAAACTCAGTGTGTCTCTGATCCCTGCATCAACACGCCCAAGCAAAATCAACCTAAATAACAGTAACAACTGTACAAAGAGGAAGATAGAAATCAGAGAGTCGTGAAGCTGAAGAGTCTGCTGACGGGGTAAAAATAATCCACATGCCTGTAAGAGGAAGATTAGTAACTGGATGCATAAAGATGATGGGCTGGGAGTACTGGGATACTGTGGGTCCAATCTGGGTTCAGGCTGAGGCCAGTTTCTATGAGTTTCTGATGACTGAAAGTGATGAGTGCACTGCAGGAAGAAGCAGCGAAAAGGCGAAATAACAGGAAAAGCTGCAGAGTGGTTGGGAGCTAAACTGAGTCATAGCAAAATCAGGAAACACGTGAAGCTCACTGAGAGAGGAACTACAGAAGATGAGAAAGGTGAAGCCGTGGTTAACGGCGGTCCCTGTGGTAACCGGAGCACTTGGAGCAGTGACTCTTAAACCAGGCGAGAGGCTCCAGCAGATCCCAGCAACCACATCTCTGCAGAGAGGAGCAGACTAATACTCAGACTCTCAGGCCTTTGGTAGAGAGCCCAAGCATGAAGGATTAAGAGCACCCAGAGGGCAAGTGGGGGACATTAGTACACACTAATCCATCCAAATCATCCATTATCCAGGTGCTCCAATCACTTCCATGACCCAGGTGTACAATCCTGGGTCGCTGTCAGGAGCTCAGTGAATCCCAGCGTGCTTCCATGATAGGATGCTGTCTGTAATCATTTCCTCACTACTGAATATTCCACAAGCAACTCTTAGTGGTGTTACACAGAGGGGAACAATTGGGATAGACGGCAACTCAGCCACAAGCGGCAGGTCACGTAAAGAGCGCCTCTCAACACCTTTCAACCACCAACCATATATATATATATATGCTTCACATGTGTCATCGCTCTCACATAATCTGTGTGATTTCTTTAGTGTCCACTTAACTGTGTATCAGGTAGCACAGGTCTAAAGAAGCTGAGCAGGTCAGGACTCACCAAGTCTAACTTGTCTGATTTGAGGCGAATGTAAGGGTCCAGGGTTATCTTAGGCTTCGCTCCTGTCGGGGATCTCTGGCTGGTTGAACCTGGAGACAGAAAATGAAGAAAAGAAAATCAGGACTGAAAAAAACTAAACCAGAAGTTGGGTTGTTTAAAAAAAGTAGACTGTGTATATACACACAGATCTGTACATAGAACAAGGCAGCACGAGCTCAGGGCGGCAGCGTGCGGCTCGTCAGTGCTGCGGCTCCACGTGGTTTGGAAAACAAAGTATTTAACTGAAGTGTATTTTATTTGTGTTCGTTCGTTTTTAACTTGTACTTCTAAATTGGAAGATTATTGTGATCTTGAGATATAAAAATAAACTTAAGTTATTATTTTTCATCTCTCACAATAAGCATCACATGCTGTGCGTTTATCGAGACTTTCAACGCCAGACAGGCCAAGTATGGATCCTCACGCATCCACATTATGTGAGCAGCTGTTCTCCTCCATGAACTATGGTAACAACAAACACGCTCACGCCTCACAGACGACAGCTCACAGTCCTGTAAAGATGAAACTCCGGTCTGCAGACGCTGTGCGCCGAGGTTCAGGAGCAGAAGTCTCATTGTAAACATATCACAGCAGACCCGACGATGTTTGCATGAAGATGCTTTTCAGCATCTCTTTATTGACCACTTTTCACACACGGTTGTTGTACGCACACAGCCGGCTGTAGCTTTGCAGCTCACAGCCCGACACACACCAACACAACAAGCCAGCGAGGCGTGATTGCGGGTGCCGCTCAGGTGCGCCGCCTCCCCTGCAGCGGCACTGCAGACCACGCCCCGCCACACACATTAACCAGGTAAAATACATATTTATCCAGATATTTTGCAAATATCTATTTTTCATTTTTTTTAGCAGCATAGTGCTTTTTTCCAAATATTTTTAAAACTCAGGTCAAGGCTCCGCTACAGGAAATCCCAAAGGTGATATAAGGATGACGCCTCACGCCAGTTTTTGTTTCCTATATGAATAATTTAAGTTCAGCTTTTTAATTCATTTAAAAGAGACCTTCACCTGGGTGTATCTCCTTTTTGTTGTATTTTTTAAGAGTTCAAAATGTGTTAATTACATAAATAAAATTTAATTTTCTCTGTAGCACTTCAAGGATTTCATAAGCAACAAACTCTAGTTGTCTATAAAAGCATAAAGGTAAAAACAATAACAGTGTTATCTTCATTTTAGATGTCAGAAAGTATTTGCGGCTCCCAGAGTTTGCTTTTCTGTGGAAACTGGGTCCAAACGGCTCTTTGTGTTAAAGGTTGCAGACCCCTGCTCTAGCCTCTTAACAGAACTGAAAGTGTAATGAGGAACAGCAGGAGAAATATCATTTTATAATCTGTCATATCAGAGTTGAACAGACAACCTGATGTCGGTGTTGCTGGTTAAAGCAGGTCTCTGTGGCTGTGAGCGATGGTGCAGGAACAGCAGATGATTAAACAGAGAGGAACTGAAGAAAAGTGGATGATTACGTAGACGCGAGGGGAGGCAGCAGCCATTAATTTGATGCGTTTTCCTGTCCCAGATTTGTATGGCTGCTCTGCTCTTCTGACTTTACACTCATGTTACGTTTGATCATCAAAACATCTAAAAACATGACAGACGAGGTCCAAACTTCATAGTGTGGAGTCATTCTGTAGATTAACTGATTTAAGAGTATTTATCTGAAATGTTGTCACAGTGAACCTTATTTAACCTGGATCATAATTCTGGAATATTTTGTAATATAATAAAAATCTGTTTCTGTGCGCGCTCACCTCACTACAAAGTGCTGACATCTGTCGCAGCTAGCAACTGGCTTAGAGGCTGGCAGGGAGTGAAATGATTAGAGTACCTAGAAAATAACCTTGGCTGGGTAATCCCAGCCAATTGGATTGGGAAAGGCTGTCCGGTGGCTTTCGGCCGAGAGCCACGGGCAGCCCTGTGACACTGCAGCTGCTGGTCTGAAGCAGTCCTTCAGTGTGACGACAACTGGACTGCTTCAGATCGTTTTCAGTCTCTTTGGCGAAATGATGCTCTGCTGAGAGGCTTTGTTGCACCAAAAATAAAGAACAGCAAACGTAAACGGTGTGTGGTAGACATGATGCGAGCCAAAAATATGTTGAAACGAATATGAACTGTGAAAACCCCCCGCTGTGATCTAGCAGTACTAACCACTGACCCACTGTGCATATGAGTCAAATCAATAAATGTCAAAGAAAAATCCCTCACGTGTTGGTGCTCTGTGCTCAGTGTGCATGCGTGGCCTCCAGGGCTCCCTTCCTGATAATAATAACAGGCTTTTGACTGAGCTCCCAGGGGGGAGGGGGGGGGGGGGGGGGGGGGGCAGCACTGTAGTCTGAGTGCAAACAGAGGTCTCACCTGAAACATGAATATCTGGAGGACAGATGTCAGGAGAAGGTGAGGACGGTGGGGCTGGCTCCTCTGCACAGATCTACACCAACACACACAAAGACAATAGTTACATAGAATTCCAACACTAATGACCGATGAGTTAAGTAGTGTAGCTAATAAACTCATTCATCGTGTTCATTAATAACAAGAGCGCTGTCCCAAAGGTTGATCCTGTTCATCTAGACGTCGTGTTTTCAGTGGGAGAAACGTTTCATCCAGGTGACGTCTTCAGTCTCAGCTGACTGCAGGTTTCAATCTTATCAACAGCACATTTACATAATGACTGAAACCAGCCCACTGAAGGAACAATCAGTTCTTTGATCATTAATATGTAAATTGTCATGACCATTGATCAATGGCCATGAGTACCATTCACAGAGAGTTGGGGAATGGCTGCAATCACAGCATTGTATGATGGTGACAGATGTACCCTTAGGCCCCCTCCTCGATTCAGAGATGGTCTTTCCCTTATTAGATTTATTAGGTTTAGTAGCTGGTAGTAGCAGAACTGGGACTGAAGCTAGATGATGCAATGGTCTAGCTTCAGTTCTGGTTGTCTCTATATTGACATTAAAGACAACAGTTCAAAGTTCTTTGTGGACCAAACTCTATAAATGAGAAAGTAAAGAAATTAAATTCTTCCAACTTTCTTTAACCTTCTAAGACCAGAACTCTTCCACTGCATGCATTTTAATTTCTCTTTCATATTTGGGCTGATTGGGGCCCAATGAATGTAAAAATAAAGAATTACTAGATTTTTTTTTTTTGCTTTTAAGAAAAATAACAGCCACATATGAGGATATTTGTTTAAAATTGTAATAGAACAGTAGCAGGATAATGTCCTCGTGAGTGGATATCAGGCCCTTGAAGAGCAAAATTGAGTATTTTGGTCTAAATAACCCAAAATGTGATGTCCACATATGTGGACGCCAGGTCCTAGGAGGTTAAAAATCATAATTATTTAATTCAACTCTACTATTTTTACATTTTACATGTCAGAGAGTTTGAACTGGCTACAGTTTCACTTTGTAAAATCACTCTGATGTTGACCCACCTTATGTAACATGCTATATACTGTGAGAAGTACAACTACTCTTTAGTCAATAACAGTTCATTAATCAGAGTGTTTATTGGACTATGTTATACCAAAGTACATCGGCCTTTTCAAAGTTATTTGGTTGATCTATGAGACTTTAGCTCAAAGAATAAATGTAGTCTTAACCTTCAATTTTTGAAACAACATAATCGACACATTTAAGGACACCTGGTGTTTTTTGTGTTTTTGAATGAGGATAAATAGCAACAGTAACTCTGTTTCCCAGCTCAGTCAGTTTGTTTCTTTTATCCTGCAGTCGGTGTGCTGATATAGGTACAGAAGATACAACTCTAATCACTTTTCTTTTACACTTTTCTGCTTCTTCTGCAACTTCTGGTGTGCTGTGAGAGTAACAGGCCACTTCTTCTATGAATGACCTGTAGGAGGCGTGTATGTGGTGGAGCTCACCTCAGGTGATCGGATGTGGACTTTTAAGCGTCCAGAGTTGTAGCTGTTGCCCGACACTCGCTGGAGCCCATTGTGAAGAGACGTGCTGCTGGGGAAAAGTCCTTTACCCGGGATGAAGGCTATGTCCACAGCAGTATCTTGGCTAGAGACAAACACATAAGCGTGTGATCAGTGTTGGCACACAAAGCGTGGTCCATATATGTGGGACATTTTGTTTACCCATCTACAAAAACACATTCAACTTTGGGCTTAAAGTGTCGTATCAGCTTTGACGCTGTATTTACAGGTGGGTCTGTGGCAGTCTGTGTAAAGATCAGATCAGGTTGGTTTATCCAACCCAGGATCGAAGATGCTGTAGAAGATAATGTTTCCACAGTATGAAGGTTTATTTATTTAAGTATTATAAGTTATTAGCTTAAACTGTTACAAGAAAAACTGTTAGTCCTAAGAGAGTGATATGAGCTTTTCTCAGTTTGAACTGATTTCAATGATCTACATGTAACCCAGTGAACTGGAAGAGTGTATATCCATGCCATCACACTGCTTTATGTCTTTTACAGACAATGTTTTACACTTATACTCATCATAGTATCCACCATCCTCTTTACAATGTGTCTAAAACCGTGAGACTTTTTCTTAAGTCTAATCTGGCCTTGCTGTTATCTAGCTGCTTGATGGAAAAAGCCACCACTCTTGCACAAAAAGCCTTTTACATGGATTTCCATGTAAGGGGAGGGATTTCATCATATAATGTCAATCTCACAAATGACTTTTTGTGTTTTTCACAGAATGTGCCAAAATCCTGAATCATGTGCTCTCACTGTCTGCCTGGTTCCCCATAATTTCATTGTATATGTACAATGACAATAAAGGGCTATTCTATTCTATTCTATTCTATTCTATTCTATTGTACAGAGATGTCTTTTGACTTTATGCTCTGTGTTTCCAACTGCAGGTGTCACACTTGGAGTCAGTTCCAGACCTTGGATCTTATTTCTTTATGAGGAAGCTTTGAAAAATCTATCCTGCCTGCATCTGTCAGCTGTCCAACCCTGTGTATAGGAATAACTCTGTTTCAGTGGGTACTGCAGTACTTTTGTTAGGTATATCTTGAAACTGAAACTGTGAAAACATTCATTGTCTGACTCTAACTTAATATGTGTTGGAAAACAGTAAAAATAACAAAGAAATCATGTCAATGTCCAAAAACACACAGAACACTATGATCAAAACTGCTTATACTGTAGCACTGTGTATACACTGGCTCATTGTTCCACACTAGACTTTGGTACATGTACACAACATGAACACCACTCACCTGAATTTCACTTTGTTTAGCATGCTTTTGGCCTCTTCATGTGTCACACCAATCAAGGACTCCTTGTTAATAGCAATGAGCTGATCTCCCGGTCTCAACCGTCCATCCTGCACAACAGGGAGACAGTTTTATTCCCACTGAGCAGGAGGCTACAAACCCTGTTTCTCCTTATTTAAAAGTACAATAAACTGTCAGGGCCACTTCTAAGAATCAAAGTACTTATCCAAGTCTAGTCATTATCAGCTCTTTTCAACTGCAGGAACATAACTGCAACATGTATTTCAGTTCAATCCAATTCAATTTTACTCATATAGCACCAAATCATAACAACAGTTGGCTCAAGGTGCTTTGTTCTGTAAAGCACGATCAATAATACAGACAAATCAAAGAAAATTCCAACAACGATGATGACCCCCTAATGAGCAAGTGCTTTGGCAATTGTGTGAAGGAAGAACTCCCTTTTAACAGGAAGAAACCTCCAGCAGAACCAGGCCCAGGGAGGGGCGGCGACCAGATAGGGGAGAGGAGAGAAAGACAAGCTGAGGAAGAGAGTGAATCATGAATCATAACTAATGATGAAATGCAGGGAGGTGTATAAACAGGTGATGAGTGAGAAAGGGTGAGAGAAGGAAAAATGCATCATGGGAATCCCCGGCAGCCTACATCTATTGCAGCATAACTAAGGGAGGATTCAGGGTCACCTGGTCCAGCCCTAACTATATGCTTTAGCAAAAAGGAAAGTTTGAAGCCTAATCTTAAAAGTAGAGATAGTGTCTGTCTCCTGAATCCAAACTGGAAGCTGGTTCCACAGAAGAGGGGCCTGAAAACTGAAGGCTCTGCCTCCCATTCTACTTTTAAATACTCTAGGAACAACAAGTAGGCCTGCAGAGCGAGAGCGAAGTGCTCTAATAGGGTGATATGGTACTACAAGGTCATTAAGATAAGATGGGGCCTGATTATTTAAGACCTTGTATGTGAGGAACAGGATTTTGAATTCTGGATTTAACAGGAAGCCACAACAGGAGAAATCTGCTCTCTCTTTCTAGTCCCTGTCAGGACTCTTGCTGCAGCATTTTGGATTAACTGAAGGCTTTTCAGGGAGTTTTTAGGACTTCCTGATAATAATGAATTACAGTCGTCCAGCCTGGAAGTAATAAATGCATGAACTAGTTTTTCAGCGTCACTCTGAGACAGGATATTTCTAATTTTAGAGATGTTGCACATATGGAAGAAAGCATCCATCCATCCATTTTCTTCCACTTATCCGAGGCCGGGTCGCGGGGGCAGCAGCCTAAGCAGAGAGGCCCAGACCTCCCTCTCCCCAGCCACCTCTTCCAGCTTATCCGGGGGAAAACCAAGGCGTTCCCAGGCCAGCCGAGAGATATAATCTCTCCAGCGTGTCCTGGATCTGCCCCGGGGCCTCCTCCCGGTGGGACATGCCCGGAAAACCTCACCCAGGAGGCGCCCAGGGGGCATCCTTGTCAGATGGCTGAACCACCTCAGCTGGCTCCTTTCGATGTGGAGGAGCAGCGGCTCTACTCTGAACCCCTCCCAAATGGCCGAACTTCTCACCCTATCTCTAAGGGAGAGGCCAGCCACCCTTCGGAGGAAGCCCATTTCCGTTGCTTGTATTCATGATCTCGTTCTTTCGGTCACTACCCACAGCTCGTGACCATAGGTGAGGGTAAGGGCATAGATCGACCGGTAAATTGAGAGCTTCACTTTTATACTCAGCTCTCTCTTCACCACGACGGACCAGTACAGCGTCCGGATCACTGCAGCCGCTGCACCAATCCATCTGTCGATCTCCTGCTCCCTTCTCCCATCACTCGCAAACAAGACCCCGAGATACTTGAACTCCTCCACTTTGGGCAGGAACTCATCCCCGACCTGGAGTGGGCACTCCACCCTTTTCCGGCTGAGGACCATGACCTCAGATTTGGAGGTGCTGATCCTCATTCCCACTGCTTCACACTCGGCTGCGAACCGTTCCAGTGCAAGCTGGAGGCCATCACCTGATGAAGCCAACAGAACCACATCATCTGCAAAAAGCAGAGATGAGACCACCGAAGCGAAAGCCCTCCGCCACTTGGCTACGCCTAGAAATTCTGTCCATAAAAATTATGAACAGAATTGGTGACAAAGTGCAGCCCTGGTGGAGCCCATCACCCACCAGGAACGAGTCCGACTTATTGCCCGCTATGCGAACCAAGCTCTTGCAATGGTCGTATAAGGACTGAATGGCCCGTAGCAATGTGCCAGACACCCCATACTCCCGGAGCACCCCCCACAGGACCCGCCAAGGGACATGGTCGAATGCCTTCTCCAAGTCCACAAAACACATGTAGACTGGTTGGGCAAACTCCCATGCGCCCTTGAGTATCCTCGAGAGCATAAAGAGCTGGTCCAGTGTTCCACGACCGGGACAAAAACCGCATTGTTCCTCCTGTATCCGAGGTTCGACTAACGGATGAACTCTCCTCTCCAGCACCCTGGCATGGACTTTCCCAGGGAGGCTGAGGAGTATGATTTCCCTGTAGTTGGAACACACCCTTCGGTTCCCCTTTCTTAAAGATGTGGACCACCACCCCGGTCTGCCAGTCCAGGGGTACTGCCCCTGATCCCCAGGCAACATTGCAGAGACATGTCAACCAAGACAGCCTTACAACATCCAGAGCCTTCAGGAACTCGGGGCAGACCTCATCCACCCCAGGGGCTCTGCCACCAAGGAGTTGTTTAACTGCCTCAGTGACCTCGACCTCAGATATTGGCTGTCATCCCCTTCGTCCCCAAACTCTGCTTACGCCACGGAAGACATGCCAGTGGGATTGAGGAGGTCATCGAAGTATTCCTTCCACCGTCTGACGATTTTCTCAGTCGAAGTCAGCAGCACTCCACCCACACTATACACATTGCAGTTGGAACACCGCTTTCCCCTCCTGAGTCACCTGACGGTTTGCCAGAATCTCTTCGAGACAGTCCGAAAGTCTTTTTCCATGGCCTCTCCAAACTCCTCCCACACCCGAGTTTTTGCTTCCGCCACTGCCCGAGCCGCATTCCGCTTGGCCTGTCGGTACCTATGAGCTGGCCACAGGCTAACCAGGCCCGGTAGGACTCCTTCTTCAGGTTGGTGGCTCCCCTCACCTCAGGTGTCCACCATTTGGTTCGGGGTTTACCAAAGCGACAGGCACCAACCACCTTGCGGCCGCAGCTCCGTGCAGCGGCTTCGGCAATGGAGATGCTGAACATAGTCCATTCGGACTCAATGTCCCCAGTCTCCCTCGGCATGCTGTTGAAGCTCTGCCGGAGGTGTGAGTTGAAGATCTCGCGGACGGGGGCCTCTGCTAGACATTCCCAGCACATCCTCACTGTACGTTTGGGTGTGCCAGGTCTGTCCAGCATCCTCCCTTGCCACCTAGTCCAACTCACCACCAGGTGGTGATCAGTTGACAGCTCAGCCCCTCTCTTTACCCGAGTGTCCAAAACATATGGCCTCAGGTCTGGTGATACAATTACAAAATCAATCATCGACCTGTGGCCTAGAGTGTCCTGGTGCCACGTGCACCTATGGACACTCTTATGTTCAAACATGGTGTTCGTTATGGCCAAACTGGGGTTTGCACAGAAGTCCAATAACAAAGCACTGCTCAGGTTAAGATCTGGGAAGCCGTTCCTCCCAATCAAGTCCTTGCAGGTCTCACTGTTGTTGCCCACGTGAGCAGTGAAGTCTCCCAGTAGGAGAACAGAGTCCCCAGGAGGAGCACCCTCCAGTGCCAGACAACATAGCCCCTGGGATCCCTGGGACACACAAACCCTCCACCACAATATTCTCATTCTCAGAGGGGTGGAAGAAAGCAGTCTTACATATTTGTGTAATATGTGCGTTGAAGGACATATCCTGGTCAAAAATGACTTCAAGGTTCCTCACAGTGTTACTGGAGGCCAAGGTAATGCCATCCAGAGTAAGAATCTGGTTAGATACCATATTTCTAAGATTTTCAGGGCCGAGTACAATAACCTCAGTTTGATCTGAATTTAGAAGTTATGTTATGCCTTCTAATGTTACTGTCTCAGGGAAGCATGTATAATGTAGACATTTACTCGCCGGGACCGCATACTCATTTTAGGTTTGACAGCATTTCTAGTAAACAATGAGAGAAAGAAAACACAAACGAACAGCTTGTAGTGGGGGAGAGGGGGGTCATGTATAGACAAAGAAGGGGTGTGTGTGAAGGTCCTGCTCCTGAAATTCAGAAAAATGATCTCCAAGAACTAGTCCTAGCAATGAACCCTGTGGAACTCCATATCAGTTTGGATCAGTTTGGTGGTGAGGATGTCTGGTATTAAGGTGTTGAAGGCTGAGCTGTAGTCAAAGAAGAGCATCCTCATGTAGTGCTTCCTGTTCTCCAAATGGCTCAGCGCTCTCTGAAGGGTGATGGGAACAACATACTCTATGGACTAATTTGACAGCAAGCAAACTGGTGGGGGTCAAGGGAGGGGGTACAGTCTCTGATTGGCTGAGACCCTATCCGCTCAAAACACTTTATGACTAGTCTACATATGCACGCCTCAATTTCTTCTTTCTTATTCTTATGGATAAAGCATGAGGAGAGCGGAAGAGCGAGGAAAAGGAGACTAAACGGTGCTTCATTTCTCCTCTTCCTCTCTACTCATGTTTCATTCAGTTATCTCATGGCCTTCCACTCAGAGATCAAGGAGTGAGGGCTCAAGCAAGCATGCTGAAACTGAATATTGACAAAGATGATGACAAAGTCTCACTGTAGGAGATTTGTTAGCTGTAAGTGTAGTTTGTACGTCTTGTTCTGCAGTTTGTGTAAAAAGAAAGGTGATAGGACCTTTAGCTAACACAAACTGTAACACAAACTGCGATTTAAATAAGCAAAGGCTTTGCTCCATGATGGCATGTCTTCCACTTCATCACACCGCTAGTCTTTCCCTCTCATTGCACTTTAGGTTTATTTGAGGCTGCTGTCCTCTTTTCTTACCCGGTGACAGTCTCCTCCTGACAGGACCTCCTGGATGAAGACTGCAGGGCCGTCAGGCCTGTTGGAACCTCCTCCAATGGTGATGCCTAAACTGCCGGATCGTGCTATTGAAATAAGTTGAATCACCCCTTCACCTGGATGACTAAGAACACAAAGACACAGATAATCAATTCTGGAAGTTAGGAAAAGGGGTCTGTGGTACACCTCAACTTACAGGACCTGCTTCTAACAACTGGGTGGAAGACAAGAACTAAAATTGCGTCCAGTGTTACTGGCAACTCGGAGGGTTTTTATTTAGCTTGAGTCCACACCTATAGCCAATTTAGAATGAGATCAACCTAACGTATATGCCTTTGGACAGAAACACAGGGAAATGATGCAAATAACACAATAAAGGCTGATCGCAAGATTCAAGAGTGGATAATGGCAGAAGTAGTTCCATGGTTAAGAAAAACAGCTTAACATAGTTCAGGGACTCACTCGAGGATTTAGGTGTATCATTGGCAACAGCGTACAATCAAGAGATGAATGAATGAAATACAACAAGGTGCAAACCACAGGTTACACTCAGAACTGGAGGCCAGATTAGACTTTGACAGAAACAAGACTTTGCTCTCGAAATGGGAAAACAATGTCTTTGGACAGATGAAACCAGGATGAACTCTGATCACAACGTTTGAAGGAGAACAGAAAGGAGAACATGATCCAAAGAACATGTGTCCATCATGGCAGTGGCAGTTAGAGCATTGGTATACATCAGAGTCAAAGCTTTGTTGTCAAACACCATACGTACACATCATACACAGAAAATTGAACTTCACAGTGCTCCCATTACATATTACATTATGTTACAAATACACAACAGCGTACAACACAATCTAATTGTTTGTAGGCAACAGTTGGTGTGGATGTTGGGGGGGGGGGGGGGGGGGGAATCAGGGAAGGGCGATGGTGGAGAGTTTTGTATGTCTGGTGTGGGGTTCAGAGGGAAAAGGTGAATGAAGGTGTTCATCTGTAAGTCTGATACCAATAAAAAAAAGAGTACATGGAGACAAGGACAAAACACAAACTATGGAAGAAAAGGGACACTTTTGTTTTTAATTTTACATTTGCACGTAACCTTTTGTATTGTCTATACTGTCGATTTTGTTACCTAACGTTCTGTTTATTTTAACCTTTGTGAATGCCTGTTCATGAAAAGCACTTAATAAATACACTTTACTCTAAATTCTTCTTAGAGTCCTTCTACAATGTCAAAGCAAAGCAGAAAGGAAGCAAAGAAAAGGAAAGCAAAGAAAAAGAAGCAAAGAAAAGGAAAGCGGAAAGGAAGAAAAGAAAAGGAAGCAAAGAAAAGGAAAGCAGAAAGGAAGCAAAGAAAAAGAAGCAAAGAAAAGGAAGCAAAGAAAAGGAAGCAAAGAAAAGGAAAGCAGAAAGGAAGCAAAGAAAAGGAAGAAAAGAAAAGGAAAGCAGAAAGGAAGCAAAGAAAAGGAAAGCAGAAAGGAAGCAAAGAAAAGGAAGCAAAGAAAAGGAAGCAAAGAAAACGAAAGCAGAAAGGAAGCAAAGAAAAGGAAGCAAAGAAAAGGAAGCAAAGAAAAGGAAAGCGGAAAGGAAGCAAAGAAAAGGAAGCAAAGAAAAGGAAAGCAGAAAGGAAGCAAAGAAAAGGAAGCAAAGAAAAGGAAAGTGGAAAGGAAGCAAAGAAAAGGAAGCAAAGAAAAGGGAGCAAAGAAAAGGAAAGCAGAAAGGAAGCAAAGGAAAGGAAGCAAAGAAAAGGAAAGCGGAAAGGAAGCAAAGAAAAGGAAGCAAAGAAAAGGAAAGCGGAAAGGAAGCAAAGAAAAGGAAAGTAGAAAGGAAGCAAAGAAAAGAAAGCAAAGAAAAGGAAAGCAGAAAGGAAGCAAAGAAAAGGAAGCAAAGAAAAGGAAAGCAAAGAAAAGGAAGCAAAGAAAAGGAAGCAAAGAAAAGGAAACAAAGAAAAGGAAAGCAGAAAGGAAGCAAAGAAAAGGATGCAAAGAAAAGGAAAGCAGAAAGGAAGCAAAGAAAAGAAAGCAAAGAAAAGGAAAGCAGAAAGGAAACAAAGAAAAGGAAGCAAAGAAAAGGAAGCAAAGAAAAGGAAAGCAGAAAGGAAGCAAAGAAAAGGAAGCAAAGAAAAGGAAGCAAAGAAAAGGAAGCAAAGAAAAGGAAAGCAGAAAGGAAGCAAAGAAAAGGAAGCAAAGAAAAGGAAGCAAAGAAAAGGAAAGCAGAAAGGAAGCAAAGAAAAGGAAGCAAAGAAAAGGAAAGCAGAAAGGAAACAAAGAAAAGGAAGCAAAGAAAAGGAAAGCAGAAAGGAAGCAAAGAAAAGGAAAGCAGAAAGGAAACAAAGAAAAGGAAGCAAAGAAAAGGAAAGCAGAAAGGAAGCAAAGAAAAGGAAGCAAAGAAAAGGAAAGCAGAAAGGAAACAAAGAAAAGGAAGAAAAGAAAAGGAAAGCAAAGAAAAGGAAGCAAAGAAAAGGAAGCAAAGAAAAGGAAGCAAAGAAAAGGAAAGCAGAAAGGAAGCAAAGAAAAGGATGCAAAGAAAAGGAAAGCAGAAAGGAAGCAAAGAAAAGGAAGCAAAGAAAAGGAAGCAAAGAAAAGGAAAGCAGAAAGGAAACAAAGAAAAGGAAGCAAAGAAAAGGAAGCAAAGAAAAGGAAGCAAAGAAAAGGAAAGCAGAAAGGAAGCAAAGAAAAGGAAGCAAAGAAAAGGAAAGCAGAAAGGAAACAAAGAAAAGGAAGCAAAGAAAAGGAAAGCAGAAAGGAAGCAAAGAAAAGGAAGCAAAGAAAAGGAAAGCAGAAAGGAAACAAAGAAAGGAAGCAAAGAAAAGGAAAGCAGAAAGGAAACAAAGAAAAGGAAGCAAAGAAAAGGAAAGCAGAAAGGAAGCAAAGAAAAGGAAGCAAAGAAAAGGAAGCAAAGAAAAGGAAAGCAGAAAGGAAACAAAGAAAAGGAAGCAAAGAAAAGGAAGCAAAGAAAAGGAAAGCAGAAAGTAAGCAAAGAAAAGGAAGCAAAGAAAAGGAAAGCAGAAAGGAAACAAAGAAAAGGAAACAAAGAAAAGGAAGCAAAGAAAAGGAAAGCAGAAAGGAAGCAAAGAAAAGGAAGCAAAGAAAAGGAAAGCAGAAAGGAAACAAAGAAAAGGAAGCAAAGAAAAGGAAGCAAAGAAAAGGAAAGCAGAAAGGAAGCAAAGAAAAGAAAGCAAAGAAAAGGAAGCAAAGAAAAGGAAGCAAAGAAAAGGAAAGCAGAAAGGAAGCAAAGAAAAGAAAGCAAAGAAAAGGAAGCAAAGAAAAGGAAGCAAAGAAAAGGAAGCAAAGAAAAGGAAAGCAGAAAGTAAGCAAAGAAAAGGAAGCAAAGAAAAGGAAGCAAAGAAAAGGAAAGCAGAAAGGAAACAAAGAAAAGGAAGCAAAGAAAAGGAAAGCAGAAAGGAAGCAAAGAAAAGGAAGCAAAGAAAAGGAAAGCAGAAAGGAAACAAAGAAAGGAAGCAAAGAAAAGGAAAGCAGAAAGGAAACAAAGAAAAGGAAGCAAAGAAAAGGAAAGCAGAAAGGAAGCAAAGAAAAGGAAGCAAAGAAAAGGAAGCAAAGAAAAGGAAAGCAGAAAGGAAACAAAGAAAAGGAAGCAAAGAAAAGGAAGCAAAGAAAAGGAAAGCAGAAAGTAAGCAAAGAAAAGGAAGCAAAGAAAAGGAAAGCAGAAAGGAAACAAAGGAAAGGAAGCAAAGAAAAGGAAGCAAAGAAAAGGAAAGCAGAAAGGAAGCAAAGAAAAGGAAGCAAAGAAAAGGAAAGCAGAAAGGAAACAAAGAAAAGGAAGCAAAGAAAAGGAAGCAAAGAAAAGGAAAGCAGAAAGGAAGCAAAGAAAAGAAAGCAAAGAAAAGGAAGCAAAGAAAAGGAAGCAAAGAAAAGGAAAGCAGAAAGGAAGCAAAGAAAAGAAAGCAAAGAAAAGGAAGCAAAGAAAAGGAAGCAAAGAAAAGGAAAACGGAAAGAAAGCAAAGAAAAGGAAGCAAAGAAAAGGAAAGCAGAAAGGAAACAAAGAAAAGGAAGCAAAGAAAAGGAAGCAAAAAAAAGGAAAGCAGAAAGGAAGCAAAGAAAAGGAAGCAAAGAAAAGGAAAGCAGAAAGGAAGCAAAGAAAAGGAAGCAAAGAAAAGGAAGCAAAGAAAAGGAAAGCAGAAAGGAAGCAAAGAAAAGGAAGCAAAGAAAAGGAAAGCAGAAAGGAAACAAAGAAAAGGAAGCAAAGAAAAGGAAGCAAAGAAAAGGAAAGCAGAAGGGAAGCAAAGAAAAGGAAGCAAAGAAAAGGAAAGCAGAAAGGAAGCAAAGAAAAGGAAGCAAAGAAAAGGAAGCAAAGAAAAGGAAAGCAGAAAGGAAGCAAAGAAAAGGAAGCAAAGAAAAGGAAGCAAAGAAAAGGAAAGCAGAAAGGAAGCAAAGAAAAGAAAGCAAAGAAAAGGAAGCAAAGAAAAGGAAGCAAAGAAAAGGAAAACGGAAAGAAAGCAAAGAAAAGGAAGCAAAGAAAAGGAAAGCAGAAAGGAAACAAAGAAAAGGAAGCAAAGAAAAGGAAGCAAAAAAACGGAAAGCAGAAAGGAAGCAAAGAAAAGGAAGCAAAGAAAAGGAAAGCAGAAAGGAAGCAAAGAAAAGGAAGCAAAGAAAAGGAAAGCAGAAAGGAAGCAAAGAAAAGGAAGCAAAGAAAAGGAAAGCAGAAAGGAAACAAAGAAAAGGAAGCAAAGAAAAGGAAGCAAAGAAAAGGAAAGCAGAAGGGAAGCAAAGAAAAGGAAGCAAAGAAAAGGAAAGCAGAAAGGAAGCAAAGAAAAGGAAGCAAAGAAAAGGAAGCAAAGAAAAGGAAAGCAGAAAGGAAGCAAAGAAAACGAAGCAAAGAAAAGGAAAGCAGAAAGGAAGCAAAGAAAAGGAAGCAAAGAAAAGGAAGCAAAGGAAAGGAAAGCAGAAAGGAAACAAAGAAAACGAAGAGAAGGAAACTAATGGACGATTCAGGTTCCGGTTACCTTGGCAACCAGAGTCTGGATTGTCCATTAGTGACCAACTATGAGCTACACAGCGATGCCTGACTCTTGCATTTCTTTAGGGCAGAGGTGGATGAGGAGGGCTGGATTTGTTTATTTGGCTCCACCTTCAGCTTCCTGTTGCTGTGTTTCCTTTCAGGAGCATCTGGAAGGAAAAGCTTCGCTCACTTTTACTTCGAGTACTGATGCTCGATTGTTGGGTTTTTCTCTGTACCTATGAAGCACCTTGAGGCGACTTTTGTTGTGATTTGGCGCTATATAAATACAATTGAATTGAATTGAATGCTGCACTGATGCTGCGCTGCAGCTGCCAACCAATTCCCAAATCCCTCCAATCTGATTCTGTCTGAGTCAAGTCATT